>NC_081555.1:14654761-14782261 GCF_963082655.1 Stomoxys calcitrans | reverse complement strand
CGGTTCATATTCTGATATATCTCCTATATAAACCGATAGCGGATCTTCCCTTCTTTCCTTCCGCTAGAGGGCGTAATTATTATCTGATTTGGCTTTAATTTTGCATGAAGTGTTTTGGTTTGACCACCAACAGCTGTGCCAAGTATGGCTAAAAGCAGTTCATAACCTGATGTAGTCCCATATAAGCCCATTTCGGATCTTGATTCGTGAGCCGATAGGGGGCGCAATACTATCCGATTTGGCTGAAATTTTGCATGAAGTGTTTTTTTTTCTAACTTATAATAACTGCGCAAAGTATGGTTCAAATCGGTTCATAAACTGATATAGCCCCCATATAAACCGATCTCGGTTCTTGGCATCGTGAACTTCTAGAGGGCGCAATTATCCAATTTGGCTGAAATTTTGGTTATTTCTTTTTTTAATTCCCTCAATTTTGTTTCCTTATATATCCGTTTTTTTTTTCTTGCAAAAATTCTCTCTACCACAATGCTTGCAAAGCTTCCCCAACACTTTCGTCCTGGTTTTATAGGCTTTTTTCCATCTTAACCAACATTATTGACATATTCAGGTTAAGTGGAGCTCATTAAACATTTCGGCAGCATTCTTTGGGGGAGGTAATAATTTTTACGCCTCAAACAGTTTGCGAAGATTGTATACCTGAATTTACCACAATTACTGTAAAAACTGGCAATTATTCTGTGTCCATCTTAATTCCAGAAACAGATACTCCGTCATCTGCAAAAGGAATTAAGTAGGATACCACATAATAGTGTATTTTTAAGCTACATGGAAATGATTTTCCACGACCAAAAAGAAAATGGAAAATTAAAAATATTGCACAAAAAAAAAAACAAAAGATGATAAATATTTCAACGAAAATTATTTGGTTTTATGTTTTCGGTTTCTTTTCGTTAAAGTTTTATATGTATGAGCATATTTTATACTTAAATGCCTTTCATCATCAGCAAAGACAGAATTTATTATTATGAACTGCTTTCACACACACACACACAGACAAAAATAATATTTTTCGCCTGAAAAAATCTTAATCTCATCTCCACCACAGACTGTTATGAAATATACACTGTTTTTAAAATGAACAAGGGAAACGGAAATATGGAAACATGCCTGTCATTCGCTAAATGAACAAGTTTCTCTTGCTTCCACTTAACCTCTCTCCCTCTCTCTCTCTCTCAATTGCATATCAACATGGTTTCATTCGGAGGAATGTTGCCAAGCAAATTATACAACAAAGGCGATGATTGTGTTCAAGAGAAGGACTTTGGCAGCTTGTAAGAGCAGGAAAGGACATCAAGTTTTATATTTCAGGGAGTTTTTTCACAATTTTCTTGTTTTCTAAGAAAAATTCTAGGAATTTCAAATTCTACGATTTTGCTTGCAGTTTTTAAAAATCTGTTTTAACGAACACTTCATGGCAACATGATTTGTTATGAAAATTCTTCTTACTTAGATAAACTTATAAGGAATTTTTGTAAAGAAAACTTTCAATGGTTAAAAGTTTGGATTTCTGAAAGGTGCTCATCGCCGATATGCATTACAATATTTGTTGGTATCAAATATTTGAGAAAATATTTGAATTTTAAGATGTTGCTGTTGAGTTAAGCTGTACTTGATAGAAGTTAGCGAGAAACAAATGACTTCTGTAGGAGTTGCCTTGATGAGGATGAGGAGGAGACTATTGAGCATTCGCTTTGTTCCTGTCTTCTTGCCTAACATAGGACAGTGAGTCCTAAATTTCAGCAAAATTGGATAATACATTTGGCTTTTATGGGCCTAAACCCTAAATCGGAGCATCGGTCTATATGGCAGCTATATCCAAATCTAGACCGATCTAGGCCAAATTGAAGAAGGATGTCGAAGGGCCTAACACAACTCACTGTTCCAAATTTCAGCAGAATCGGATAAAAAATGCGCCTTTTATGGGCCCAAAACCAAAAATCGAGAGATCGGTCTATACGGCAGAGATCGGTCTATAACCGGACACAGTGCCATAGGCCTCATGTCGACGGTGTTTCACCTCCCGCTCGGGTTTCTCCATTCCTCCTGTTTTTTTATCTTTTTCTTTAACCTCTAGTACGAGATCTCATATTTTTCCTTTTCTTCCCTTTCTCTCTCTAGGGTACCACAATGGGCCAAACTGGCCTCTGAGTGAACTCACCTTTGATGGGTGACCCATTCAACCTAGCCTAATCTCGACGAAGCCTGCATACCCAATTTGGTGTATGAAATCAACAGTTAGGCTTCGCCCAAATTTAGCCCGTCCTTGCTGTTTTTTTTTTTCAATTTTTTAACAATTTTGAATACAACATTTTTTTTGAAATTTTTTAGATTTTTTTTTTTTTTTTTTAAATTTTTGAAATTTTTTCTTGTTAAGAATTTTTGTTGCATCTTTTTTTATTAAAATAATGCCAAGACAATAAAAAAGGTCCTCATACTCAATAGTTTAATTTTATCCAAATTTTACCAGAAATGCCTGAGGAGGGGGTATTGAGTATAAGATTAAACTCAAATTTCCCCTAACTGGAGCATTTTATGATTTATAGAATTATCATATTCTTCCTTATGTTTGCCCTATTAAATCTCAAATGACATGCAATTTGTCTCCCTACATAAAAAATCAAGTCTACATTTTCATATCCCCCCAAAATGACACGAGCAAATACATTCACTGAAAAAAGAAAAAAAAATACATACACATTTTTAAATTTAAAAATCTCATTCACTCAAAAAAGAATGAACATAACATTCTTAATGATGCCCCACCAACTCACAGTTATGTTACTGTTAATGGACGTTAAATAATATATGGATGAACTTTCAAGGAAATTACTACGATGAACAAATAATGCAATGAGAAGAAAAGTGACTTAAATCGAGATAAGGAAATGATTTTGATTTTTGCTAAATGAACTTTGTTATTGCAATTGAGAGGGAGTGTAACAATTTCATTGCTTCGAGATATTCATCTGTGACTCTATAAAGTTGTTGACTCTTTCCAACATGGATTTGTTAGATATTCTGTCCAGCAAGACCACCAATACATGATATTTTCCTTCCAACGATACTGGTATCCTGTATCCCATGCTGAAAAAGCTTAAGAGGAATTTTACGCCTGAACTATTGTCTTCAGCCCACCTCATTGTCGTACAAAAACGCTTTCTGATGTACGTTTCTACGAGTGATGGCAAAACTTATTCTTTCGAACACTCTACCTGAGATAGCAATGTATTATTCCTGATTTTCTTCTAAAGTAGTGAAGAAATTCATCTCCTTGAGGTGTCCCTCTGTTGAAACAATTCGGTCGATCAACGGATTTCATACTGGACGTAATACGCCTTTAAATAAATAAAATTCTTTCCCCCTGTTAGTAGAATTTATTTCTCATAAACTAATGATAACCAACTCACTCAACACACTACTCTCTCTCAACACACTACTCTCACCCAACACACCACTCTTTATTTAAAACACCACAAAAGGTGTTGAGAAAGAAGTTACTCTCTTCTCTGCAGACTCCCAAGTTATCTACGAATGTTATGAACATTCGACCACTCACCCTACCCATTTAATAACACGATCCATACTCTCACTCTTCTTATGTTTACCTCGCATAACGTACATATACATATGTATCAGAGAACTGCAGCTAGCAGCAAAATCAACAATCAACTAACTGAAGAACTTATGTATCATAACAAGCCACACGACTCTGCTTACATTGTATGTGTGTACTGTTCGTTTTTAATATGCCCGCGGGCATTTTATGTGCGTTTGAGTGTTGTTGCCCATCTATGGCTATATAAGCCAGTGAATGAAATTTTGAACGTCTGACATTTCTCTACAAATCCTGAACTCTTTCGACAAGATCTTACCGAAATCGTTCTGAATTCTGTTTGATTTTCTGAGGGATTCTTTCCGACAGTTCTGAACGGCTTATTGTAGGAGTTTTTTTTTGACATTTCGAAAGGAATTCGGAACAATTTATGGAGTGCTTATCTGTAGGAAATTTTTTCTGATAGTTCTGAAAGAATTTTGAACCATAACTGGTCGTCTTATCGTACATCTTTTTTTCAATTTTTTCTTCCGACATATCGTAAAGACTTCCGAATGATTTCTGGACCACTTGCCTGTAGGAATTTTTGTTCCGATAGATCTGAAATAATTTTGATCGATATCTAATCATCTTGTGGTACATCTTTATATATCCTCCACCATTGGATGGGGGTATACTAATTTCGTCATTCCGTTTGTAACTCCTCGAAATATTCGTCTAGGACCGCATAAAGTATATGTATTCTC
The DNA here is from genome assembly GCF_963082655.1 of Stomoxys calcitrans. Classification (NCBI taxonomy): domain Eukaryota; kingdom Metazoa; phylum Arthropoda; class Insecta; order Diptera; family Muscidae; genus Stomoxys; species Stomoxys calcitrans. The sequence goes on along the minus strand of NC_081555.1, from coordinate 14,777,941 downwards.
GATCGTCGTGACATTTTATGTCGAACTAGCCATGGTAGTGCGTCTGTCCGTCTGTCCGTCCATCTCTCTGTCGAAAGCACGGTAACTTTCAAAGGGGTTAAGCTAGCCGCTTGAAATTTTACACAAATACTTCTTATTAGTGTAGGTCGGTTGGAATTGTAAATGGTCCATATCGGTCCATGTTTTGATATAGCTGCCATGTAAACCGATCTTGGATCTTGAATTCTTGAGCCACTAGAGATCGCAATTCCTCTCCGATATGGCTGAAATTTTGCATGAGATGTTCTGTTGTGATTTCCAACAACTGTACCAGGTATGGTTTAAATCGATTTATAACCTGATATAGCTGTCTGGGGTCTGGGGTCTTATCTTCATGAGCCTCTAGAGGGCGCAATTCCTATCCGATTTGGCTGAAATTTTGCCCGACGTGTTTCGCAATGACTTTCTACAACTGTTCTAAGTATGATAACATGATATAGCTGGTAATAAAAACCGATCTGGGGTCTTGACTTCTTGAGCCACTAGAGGCCGCAATTATTATCCGATTTGGCTGAAGTTTTTTGTTATGACTTCCAGCAACTGTGCTATGTGTGGTCCAAATAAGTTGATGACCTGATATAGCCGTCATATAAACCGACCTTGAATCTTGACTTCATGAGCCACTAGAGGGCGCAGTTATTATCCCATTTGCTTGAAATTTTGCATGAGGTATTTTGTTATGACTTTCATCAATTGGGCTAAATATAGTACAAATCGGACAATAACCTGATATAGCTGTCATTATGATTTCCAACAACTGTGCCAGGTATGGTTCAAATCGGTCTATAACCTGATGTAGCTGTCATATAAACCGATCTGGGGTCGTGACCTCTTGAGCCTCTAGAGGGCGCAATTCCTATCCGATTTGGCTGAAATTTTGCACGACGTGTTTCACTATGTCTTTCAACAACTATGCGAAGTATGATATAGCTCCCAAATGAACCGATCTCCCGATTTGATTTCTTGACCCCCTGGAAGCCGCAATTTTCGTTTGATTTGCCAGAAATTTTGCATTTTGTGTTCTCTAATGATATCCAACAATTGTGCTAAGTATGGTTTAAATTGTTGTCCATGTACGGTTGAAATCTGTTTATAACCTGATAATTCTGAACGATGTTTTATAGTCCTGTTGTATGGGATTTTTTTTTATTTTGTCTTCCGACAGTCCCGTAGGAAACGATGTCTGAACTGTGTTTTTGTCAAATTTCGGACTTCAGACATTTCTGTACAAATTCTGAACAAATTTCCAATTTGAACCGTCGGAAAACTTATTCGAATACTGTAAGAATTCTATCAGAATCCGGTTAGACTTCGACAAGGCAAGTCGGAAAGAACATTTGAATTCTACAAATTTGTATTCCAGAATTCAATCAAATTTCTAAACGCAAAATTTGGCCATGAACATTCCATTAAGGAACAGGGGAAAACTTCTCACATATCAATGAGTGCAGTCCGATTTAAGTTTAAGCTCAATGATAAGGGACTTCCTTTTTATAGCCGGGTCCGGGCGGCGTGCCGCAGGGCGAGGACGAAAAAAAACATTCGATTTCTAAAAGAATTCTAATAAACTTTCGGCCAGAAATCATTAAGACAAGTCGGAAAACACATCCGTTTTCATTGAGACTCAACATCAGAACTCGCTCAGAAGTCTTAACGACAACTCTAAATTTCCTTCCGAATTTCCCATTATTTTGGTTCAGAATTCCATCAGAATGCGGGTGGGAAGTGTCGGCAAAAGCATCAGTTTCGCTCCTACATTTCGTTCCGAAGTCATATCACCCACTCCATATATTTTTCGTTAACAATTCGGACAGACTTCAGATGAATTTGCCAAATTTTTAACGTTTGGTTCACTGGGTTTAACCTTTATGTTAAATACCTAACCATTTGCCGAATTCGGATAAATTTGCCGAATTTTGAACGTTTGGTTCACTGGGTAGGTACAAAATCTCTTGTTTAACCTTTATGTTAAACACCTAACCATTTGCCGAATTCTGAACGTTTGGTTCACTGGGTAGATACAAAATCTCTTGTTTAAGCTTCATGTTTAACACCCAACCATGCTTGTGTTAAGCACTTCAACCGTCTACCACAACACCCTACCACCCACTATGGCTCTTATCTTTAACTCTTTCTCTCTCTCTCTCTCTCCTCTCTTTTACTCACTCTCTCAATTGTTGTATGGTGTCATGTTATCTCTCACTTATATGCTGATCTCTTCTCAGATGTTTTTAGTAGCCATTTAAGGTGGGCTTTGTATCTATTCTCTCTTTCTTAGTCTCTTTACTGAGATTCAAAGACATAACGGACTTTTCTCCATATGAGTGGTATATGACTCCCATTTAAGAGGGATATGAATCCCATTAAGGAATTTTGTCAAAGTAAAATTCCCTTTATTCCAAAAAATCATTTAGACCATATCTTCTCACAATGCCCTCCATGCATTATGAGGCATGGTTATGGTTGGTCTTATACCAAATGTTGGTGGCTATATTTTAACCGAAGTACACTTAAAACTTGAAAATGATTTATGTTTAAATGAGTTTTAAACAGACATCTGTCAAGGGGAGTTCGAAAAGAGAATGATAAATAAAAAAAAAAAATTAAAAAAAAAAACAAAAATTAAGAGAAAAATTAAAAGAAAAATTAAAAGTAAAAAAAAAAATAAACAAAAAATAATCTGTTGAGAATATAAATCGAATAAAAAGCGGGTAAAATTAAATTTATTCAAGACGGTTAAAGTAAGACTGATTTAAGTTAATGGAAAAATCAATGAATAAACAGAAAAAGTAAAAAAAGTTGATATGAGAAGGGCTATCTTTAAGGCCTTGCACAAATTGGGTTGCCTACTTCCAAGATAATAAATACAAAATTTGTATTAATTTATTTAAATATAAATTTAAAAAAAAATAATTAAAAAATTATTAATTGAAATTAAATTAAAAATATAATAATTTTTTTTTTCTTAATTTATTTAAAAATAAAGAAAAATATGTCATTTCTTTTATATCTTTTTTTCCATCACCCCATACCCATACCAGTAAGAAAACAACAACTTTTTTTTTTGCCCACAACCTTAAATGAGCATATAAAGCTCATGAAGCTGTTTTATTAAAAGGCTTTTTTCGACATTTACATTTTCCACATCTTCTGTTTGTTGCGTTTGCTGGCCAGTTTCGTTTGTGGTGGGAAAAATGACAAGAAAAAATGAGGAAAACAGCGCCCTCATACACACACTCACAGCTCACTACAAAGGCGACACAAGGCAAACATCCATATTTCAGCAAACATTGGCCATGGAACAATTTCCATTTGTTTGCTGCACTTTTATGGGCATTACGCACACTCTTCAACCCTATATAGAGGCAGCCAACAATTGAGGGATAACACCATGAGTAGAGATCTGGGGGGACTGCAAGCTACCATATCAGGCTAAAGTAGCGTAGATAAACATGAAACGTTTAAAGAGTTTTCAAAATTTCACTTTCGCAATTTTTCTGTGTGAAAGACGCGAAAAATGAAATGAAACGCACCATCACTCAGAAAACTTGTTCACATTTCATAAATAGACCATATTTCGTTGGAGATTTAACGATGCAATAACTGGTGCAGTTGCATTAGGACAGTGGGATAAAAATGAACATAAAGGAGAAGAAAATAAGTAAGAGAGGGCTAAGTTCGGCCGGGCTGAATTTAATATACCCTCAACCATGGATCGCATTTGTCGGTATCTCTATTTTGGCAAACAAAGGATAATAGAAAAAAATGCTTTGCAATTGGAGCTATATCAAGATATAGTCCGATTCGGACTATACTAAAATTCATTGCATAAAATTTCAGCCAATTCGAATAAGAAATGGGCCCTTAAGAATTGGGCTTAAGAAGTAAAATAGGGAGATCGGTTTATATGGGAGCTGTATCAGGCTATAAACCAACTCAGACAATAGTTTACACGCATGATGAAGGTCATGAGAGAAGCCGTTGTACAAAATATCAGCCAAATCGGATAATAATTGCGCCCTCTTGAGGCTCAAGAAGTCAGGATCCCAGATCGTTTTATATGGCATCTATATCAGGTTATTAACTGATATGAACCATATTTGGCATAGTTATTGGAAGTCATAACAAAACATGTCATGTGGAATTTCATCCAAATCGATTAATAATTGCGCCCTCTAGTGGCTCAAGAAGTCAAGATCCCAGATCGGCTTATATGCTTATATGGCAGTTATATCAGGTTATAGACCGATTTGAACCATACTTGGCACAACTGTTGAAAGTCATAACAAAACACTTCATGCACAATTTCAGCCAAAAAGGATAAGAAATGCGCCCTCTATCGGCTCAAGAAGTCAGTATCCCAGATCGTTTTATATGGCAGCTATATCAGGTTATTAACCGATATGAACCATATTTGGCACAGTTATTGGAAGTCATAACAAAACACGTCGTGCAAAATTTCAGCCAAATCGGATAAGAAATGCGCCCTCTATCGGCTCAAAAAGTCAAGATCCAAGATCGGTTTATAAGGCAGCTATATCAAAACAAGGACCGATATGGCCCATTGGCAATCTCAACTGACCTACACTCATAAGAAGTATTGGTATAATATTTCAAGCGGCAAGTTTTACTCCTTAGACTGTCCGACCATCTGACAGACAAATGGACATGGACATGTACATGGCCAGACGGAATCGGAATGTCGAGACGATCCAGAAAATCTATACTTTATGGGGTCTTAGACGACTATTTCGAGGAGTTACAAACAGAATGACGAAATTAGTATACCCCCATCCTATGGTGGAGACCACCGTAGCGCAGAGGTTAGCATGTCCGCCTATGATGCTGAACGCCTGGGTTCGAATCCTGGCGAGACCATCAGAAAAAATTTTCAGCGGTGGTTTTCCCCTCCTAATGCTGGCAACATTTGTGTGGTACTATGCCATGTAAAACTTCTCTCCGAAGAGGTGTCGCACTGCGGCACGCGGTTCGGACTCAGCTATAAAAGGGAGGGGTCTCCCTTTATCATTGAGCTTAAACTTGAATCGGACAGCACTCATTGATATGTGAGAAGTTTGCCCCTGTTTCTTAGTGGAATGTTCTTGGGCAAAATTTGCAAAATATGCAAAATTTTACTTAATATTGGTGTAGGTCATTAATGAATGCAAATGGATCATATCGGTTCAAATTTGGATATAGATCCCATATAAACCGATCTCCCGATTTGAATTCTTGAGCCCCTGGAAGTCTCAATTTTTGGCCGATTTGGCTGAAATTTTGTACATAGTGTTCTATTGTGAATTTCAACAACTGTGCCAAGTACGGTTCAAATCGGTCAAGAACTTGATACAGCTCCCATATAAACCGATCTCCCGATTTGAATTCTTGAACCCATGGAAGACACAATTTTTGTCCGATTTAGCTGAAATCTTGCACATAGCGTTCTGTAATGACTTCCAACAACTGTGCCAAGTACAGTCCATATCGATCAAGAACCTGATATAGCTCCCATATAAACCGATTTCCCGATTTGACTTCTTGAGCCCTTGAAAGCCGCAATTTTTGCCCGATTTGGCTGAAATTTTGCAAATAGTGTTCTGTTATGACTCTCAATCACTGTGCCAAGTACGGTCTAAATCAGTCTATAACCACATATAGCTCCGATATTTTAGCAGAATCCATGGTGGTGGATTCCCAATATTTTTTTCACCCACTGTTTCTGCTAATGCCGCACATTTTCCATTATGAAAGCACGCCTTAATGCCTCACTCCCAAACATATCCACAACTGAGCAATTAGCCATTGTTGCATGTGCAACTTAAAAGAATTGCTGCATCGCTTTATGTTCAGAGCAGTTAGTGGCATGTGAGTGTGCGATTGAATGAATGAATGGACAGACAAATGGGACGGTTGGATTGATGGGGTGCCAGAAACCAGACACTCGCACTTTGAGTGATGCCCATAAAAAAGGAAACCAAAAGAAATGTAAACACGCTAAAATACCATGTTTATCTTTCGATGTTAAGCGTTTTTATTTGGCATGCAGCATACACTAAACTCCACATTTAGTGTGGTTGCAACAGTTTACGTTTTGATGGCCCATCAGATGCACTGTGGTTGTGGCACATATGAAAAGTAAGGAGAAGGCACCAAAAACAAGTAAAACCATGCTAAGATTCGTCCACGGCGAATCTTGTATACCCTCCATCATAGCAGATACACTGTGGTTGTGGGTGATATGAAAAGTAAAGAGAAGGCAAAAAAATATAATCAGTGCAAGAGGACAGACAAACCTGCAGAAAGACGGACGGACACATAAATGGACAGACAGCCTGATAGACGGAAGGGCAGTTAAAAAGACAGACAGCCAGTCAGACAGGTGATAAGATGGACAGCCAGACAGACGGAGGCAGAGAAAGAGAGACAGACAGAGAGACTGGAAGACAGACTAATTGACAACCAGACGAACCTGCAGAAAGACGGACAGACAGCCTAATAGACGGAAGGGCAGTTAAAAGGACAGACAACCAGTCAGACAGGTGATCAGACGTACAGTCAAACAGACGGAGAAAGAGAGACCGACAGACGGGTTGGAAGACAGACTAACTGACAAATAGACGAACCTGCAGAAAGACGGACAGACATATAATTGGACAGACAGCCTGATAAACAGACGGAAGGGCAATCAGAAGGACAGACAACCAGTCAGACAGGTGATCAGACGTACAGCCAGACAGACAGAGAAAGAGAGACAGACAGACAGGCTGGAAGACAGACTCACTGACAAATAGACGAACCTGCAGAAAGACGGATAGGCATATAAATGGACAGACAGCCTGATAAACTGATAGACGAAAGAGCAATCAGAGGGGAAGTCAGACAGGCAGTTAGTCAGACAGGCAGCTAGTCAGACAGGTGGTCAGACAGGCAGCTAGTCAGACAGGCAGCTAGTCAGAGAGGTGGTCAGACAGAGAAAGAGAGACGGGCCAGACGGGCATACAAATACAGACAGACGCATGGGAAGGCAGACAGAAAAAAAATTGAAAGACACACTAAAAGACAGACAAAGGGACAGATGACTGAATCACTGACACACTCGCGATGGACAAAAGGACAGACTTACATACAGACGGACTGACATACAGATTGTAGGAGAGACAGGCAGACGGTCGGGCGGACAGTCAGATACACAGCCAGATGTATGGACAGACAGACAGGTAGATACAAAGATTGACAAAGAAAAAGAGAGACGGACAGACGGGCTGGAAGGCAGACTAATTGACAACCAGACGAACCTGCAGAAAGACGGACAGACATATAAACGGACAGACAGTCTGATAGACGGAAGGGCAGTTAAAAGGGCAGACATACAGTCAGACAGGTGATCAGATGTACAGCCAGACAGACGGAGAAAGAGAGACAGACAGACAGGCTGGAAGACAGACTCACTGGCAAATAGATGAACCTGCAGAGAGACGGATAGGCATATAAATGGACAGACAGAAAGACAGACAGACATATAAATAGACAGACAGCCTGATTAACTGATAGACTGAAGTGCAGTCAGACAGACAACTAGTCAGACCGCCAGTCAGACAGGTGGTCAGACGGACAGCCAGACAGACGTAGATGGAGAAAAAGAGACAGACAGACGGGCTGGAAGACAGACTAACTGATAAATAGACGAACCTGCAGAAAGACGGACAGACATATAAATGGACAGACAGCCTGATAAACGGATAGACGGAAGGGCAATCAGAAGGGCAGACAGCCGAACCTGCAGAAAGACGGACAGACAGCCTAATAAACAGATCAGACTGTTGGTCAGACGGACAGCCAGACAGAGGGAGACGGAGAAAGAGACATGTGACAGACGGGTTGGAGGACAGACTAACTGACTTATAGACGAACCTGCAGAAAGACAGACAGACATATAAATAGACAGACAGCCTGATTAACTGATAGACTGAAGTGCAGTCAGACAGACAACTAGTCAAACAGCCAGTCAGACAGGTGGTTAGACGGAAAGACGGACAGCCAGACAGACGTAGACGTAGACGGAGAAAGAGAGACAGACGGACGGGCTGGAAGACAGACTAACTGACAAATAGACTAACCTGCAGAAAGACGAACAGACATATAAATGGACAGACAGCCTGATAAACTGATAGACGAAAGGGCAATCAGAAGGGCAGACAGCCAATCAGACAAGTGGTCAGACGGACAGCCAGACAGAGTGAGACGGAAAAAAAGAGACGGACAGACGGGATGGAAGATAGACAAATTGACAAACATACGAACCTGCAGAAAGACGGACAGATATCTAAATGGAGAGACAGTCTGATAGACGGAAGGGCAGTTAAAAGGACAGACAGACAGAAGACAGCCAGTCAGACAGTTGGTCAGACGGACAGACGGATAGTCAGACAGACGGATAGTCAGACAGACGGACAAACTGACGGACTGACATATAAATGGAAAGACAGCCTGATAAACTGATAGACGAAAGGGCAATCAGAAGGACAGAAAGCCAATCAGACAAGTCGTCAGACGGACAGCCAGACAGAGGGAGACGGGAAAAAAGAGACGGACAGACGGGCTGGAAGATAGACAAATTGACAAACATACGAACCTGCAGAAAGACGGACAGACATCTAAATGGAGAGACAGTCTGACAGACGGAAGGGCAGTTAAAAGGACAGACAGACAGAAGACAGACAGTCAGACAGTTGGTCAGACGGACAGACGGATAGTCAGACAGACGGATAGTCAGACAGACGGACAAACTGACGGACTGACATATAAATGGACAGACAGCCTGATAAACTGATAGACGAAAGGGCAATCAGAAGGACAGAAAGCCAATCAGACAAGTCGTCAGACGGACAGCCAGACAGAGGGAGACGGGAAAAAAGAGACGGACAGACGGGCTGGAAGATAGACAAATTGACAAACATACGAACCTGCAGAAAGACGGACAGACATCTAAATGGAGAGACAGTCTGATAGACGGAAGGGCAGTTAAAGACGGATAGTCAGACAGACGGACAAACTGACAGACTGACTTTCTATCTGACTGACTGACATACAGACAAAAACACAGTTAGTTCGACAGACAGACTGGCAGAAAGGCAAATAGACACAAATATTGAAAATTAGATAGAAGGACATACGGATGTGCAGACAGGCGGAAAGGCAGACAGACACAGACAGATAAACAGACAAGCACACTGACAGAATAACAGACAGACAGACTGATAGAGGAAGAGAGACAATCAACACAGAGCTACCAAAGTGAACGTGGAGCAAGGCTATTATAAAGCCGGGCCCCCCGCAAACTACCATCAGGCAGTTCCGCGGGATGGGAGATAAGAGATGTAGGAGTGAATAGAAATTGTGCATATTTTCCATTTCAGACTGAATACATCTTTCGAAGATTGCACAACTCTAGCGATGCCAAAAAAACAAAAAAAAAAACAAAAATACCCTTGGGCTAGGCATAAATCAGAGAAAAATCGAGCTGATGATTTTTACCGGAAAAAAGGAAGATTGGCCTCTTCAGGAAATCGATACAAGAACGAGCGCAAGCATGGAATTCCCGCGAGCCGGTAAAAATGAATAACTGGGCGCAATTCCTGTTCACAGTGACGCATAGGTAAGCATGTCCACCTAAGGCGCCAAATTTTTGAGCCGGCGATGGTTTCTCTTTACTGGCATCATTTGTGAGATATTCTCAGCCATGTCAAAACTTCTTTACCAAGTGATGTCGCTATGTGGCATGCCGCTAAGACTCGGCATAAAAAGGAGGTTTTAAGCGGACTACACTACTGGATATGAGAGAAGTATTCCCTGGTCCTTAATGGAATGTTCATGCGAAAATTGATTTTTGGCCAGAAGTTGGACTGGAGTAGAAACTTCAAGAGAAGATCAAGAAGAGACTTAAAACCAAAAACCAGTAACTGGAGCCCTAGGCTGTGGGTAGTATATAGAATTTTCATTGCAGCGGTTCCTCGGATTTTCACCTAATTTCTGTCATCGAGCTTTAGAGAAAAACAGTGTCACCGTTGAATGGTCGAAAAGTCATGATCAGCCATCTGTTTCTTCTCGAAATGTGGAACTCACCTCAATTCTGCTCTAGTCTACAGACACCACATTACTACTGGGTATGGTTAGTATGAGGCACACCGTTTTAGCCCAGGGTGATTTGAACTTTGTTTTCTCGAAGAGGAAGTGTTAGACTGCAAGAATTCTACGGCTTTACTGATCCCTCAATTTTCAGGGATGTATAATGACCAAAATTATGTGGCCTAATCTAGACTTGAATAGGTCTACCGCTTTGATATCGCTGACTTGAACAGACGTCAAAGCCATTGTATTGGTCACGACAGGTCACTGTCTGATCGGAAAATATGCTGACAGACTGAAGGTTGCCAGCAACGACTTCTGTACAAGCTGTGAAGACATTGAGGAAGAAGAGATTATAGAACACCTACTGTGTGTGTGCGTCCTACACTGGCAGTCGAATGGAGTTCCACTTAAGGCTCTCATTTCTTTGAGAACTTGTCGGATTTTGCGAATGTAATTCGAATTTTTTAGGTACCCAAGACAGCAATCACTAACATCTGCTTAATCAGCTCCTCTCTAGCATGCAATTGTTTCTTATTTTCCAATCCATTTACTTTATAAAAAAAAAATCTTAAAAAATGATTCTTTTTCCTACTAAATATTAAGGATTTTCTACGTCTACAACGCCTGCCGTATATGTCTTTACAACTGCCTAATAAAGCCTTCTCAAATGAAATGAATGTTTGTTGTTTTTGCCTTGTTGTTGTTTTTTTCTGTTTGTGAAACAAAAGTAAAATACGGATAATGTTTCCTTATTTCCAAGCCATTCACAAACAACATTTTCCTTGTTTTTGTTATGCGGCGGCGGCTTGTTTAGACATAATTTGAAAGTGATTAAACTTTTCATTTTGTTGCTTTGCGTAAGACTCCTCCTTTATCATAAGGTTGATATTATAATCCATGTGAGCCTTAAGCATGTAATGTATCTGTGTGTGAGTGTGTGTGTGTGTGTGCCTCCTCATGTTCATACATCTTCATTTTCATATGTGATGATGTTGTTAAAAATAATTTAGCACCAAAATACAACATGGTATGCTTTTGCTGTTGCTAAAATAGCGTCTGTGCAATATTAGTTTAAATTTACGCTTTACAACATGTGAAGCAATGAGTAAATGGGTAAAAAAAGAAGGGGTGACCTTAGGAGTGATTGAAAAAAGTCTTGGAAATTTCGAAAAAAAAAAAATTCTCAAAAATACAAATTTCTAAAAATTTGTAATGAAAATAAAAAAAAAAAAACTCGCAAAATTCTTAAGTCAAAACGTCTACAAAGTTTTATCTTAGAAGACAGTATTTGAAAATTTTGTTATAAAGTTAAAATCGGTCTTTCTCTTTTCCTTTTGGGTGTTACAAACAAATTCACTAAGTTATAATACCCGGTACAAGTTATAATACCCTGTACCACTGTAGAGGTGTAGGGTATAAAAATGTCTCTAAAATAACAATTTTAAAGAAATTATCTGTCGAAGAACAAATTCAAAGAAATTTTCTTAAAAAACATAATTTTGATATATATTTTTTATAAATTTCTATAAAGAAATAATACAATATTTTTTCTAAAAAAAATTCTAATAATTTAAAACAAAATGCTTAAAGTTGAAAAAAAAAATTAAAAATTTCCAAAAATTTAAAAAAAAAAATCTCCAAAAATTTCTGAAAATTTAAAAAAAAACTTTCCAAAAATTGTTTAAAAAAAAATTCCAAAAATTTTTTTAAGAAAAATTTCCAAAAATTTTTTGAAGAAAAATTCTAAAATTTTTTTAAAAAAAAATTCAAAAATTGAAAAAGGGAATCCAAACCTTAAAAAAAAAAATCTAAAAATTTAAGGAAAAAAATTTAAAAAAAGCTTTGTTTTAACAAAATGCTAGTTTTACATTGCATAGTAGCTCACAAATGTCGCAAGCATTAGGAGGGAAAAACCATATCTGAAATTTTTTTTTTTATTTTTTTGAACTGTATCAAGCCATTGATCGATTCAGACCATATTAGACACGAATGTTGAAAGTCTGCCAATTTCTGCCAAATCGGATGAGAATTGCGGCCTCTAGTGGCTCAAGAAGTCAAGACCCAAGATCGGTTTATATGACAGCTATATCAGGTTATGAACCGATTTGAACCATACTTTGTACAGCTATTAGATATTATGACAAAATACTTCGGGCAAAATTTCATTCAAATCGGATAAGAATTGCGTCCTCTAGAGGCTCAAGAAGTCAAGACCCAAGATCGGTTTATATGACAGCTATATCAGGTTATGAACCGATTTCAACCATACTTGGAACAGTTATTTGATATTATGACAAAATACTTCGTGCAAAATTTCATTCAAATCGGAAGAGAATTGCGCCCTCTAGAGGCTCAAGAAGTCAAGACCCAAGAACGGTTTATATGACAGCTATATCAGGTTATGGACCGATTTGATCCATATTTTGCACAGCTATTAGATGTTATGACGAAATACTTTGTGCAAAATTTCATTCAAATCGGATAAGAATTGCGCCTTCTAGAGGCTCAAGAAGTCAAGACCCAAGATCGGTTTATATGACAACTATATCAGGTTATGGACCGATTTGAACCATACTTTGCACAGCTATTAGATATTATGACAAAATACTTCGTGCAAAATTTCATTCAAATCGGATAAGAATTGTGCCTTCTAGAGGCTCAAGAAATCAAGACCCAAGATCGGTTTATATGACAGCTATATCAGGTTATGAACCGATTTCAACCATACTTGAAACAGTTATTAGATATTATGACAAAATACTTCGTGCAAAATTTCATTCAAATCGGAAGAGAATTGCGCCCTCTAGAGGCTCAAGAAGTCAAGACCCAAGATCGGTTTATATGACAGCTATATCAGGTTATTAACCGATTTCAACCATACTTGGAACAGATATTAGAAATTAAGACAAAATACTTCGTGCAAAATTTCATTCAAATCGGATGAGAATTAGCACAGTTTTTGAAAGTGATACCATAACATCACGTGCACATTTTCTGCAAAATCGGGTAAGAATTGCGCCCTCTAGAGGCTCAAGAAGTCAAGACCCAAGATAGATATATATGGCAGCTATATCAAAACATGGCCCGATTTGAACCATACTTAGCACAGTTGTTGGAAGTGATACCAAAACATCACGTGCACATTTTCTGCAAAATCGGATAAGAATTGCACCCTCTAGAGGCTCAAGAAGTCAAGACCCAAGATCGGTTTATATGGCAGCTATATCAAAATATGAACCGATTAGGCCCCTTAACAATCCCAACCGACCTACGCTAATAAACAGTATTTGACAAAATTCCAAGCGGCTAGCTTTACTCTTTCGAAAGTTAGCGTGCTTTCGACAGACAGACAGACGGACGGACGGACAGACAGACGGACGGACGGACAGACAGACGGACGGACGGACAGACGGACGGGCGGACATGGCTAGATCGACTTAAAATGACATAACGATCAAGAATATATATTCTTTATGGGGTCTCAGACGCCTATTCGAGGTGTTACAAACATATTGACGAAATTAGTATACCCCCCCATCCTATGGGGAAGGGTATGGTGGGGGGTATAAACCCCACCATAGGATGGGGGTATTCTTATCTAGTCATTCCGTTTGTACACCTCGTAATATTCGTCTAAGACCCCATAAAGTATGTAAATTCTTGATCGCCATGATGTTCTGAGTCCATCTAGCCATGTAGCTCCCTGATATAGCTCCCAAATCTCCCGATTTAATTTCTTAAGCCCCTGGAAGCCGCACTTTTTATCCGATTTGGCTGAAACTTTGAATAAAATGTTTCGTTACGACTTCCAAAAACTGTGCCAAGTACGATCCAAAGCATTATATAACCTGATATAGCTCCCCTTATAGGAGTCCCATATAAACCGATCTCCCGATTTGACTTCTTGAGCCCGTGGAAGCCGCAATTTTCATCCGATTTGACTGAAATTTTGCATGTAGTGTTCTCCTATAACTTTCAACAACTGTGTTAAGTAAGGTCCAAATCGGTCTATAACCTGATATAGCTCCCATATAAACCGATCTCCCCAGTTGACTTCTTGAGCCCTTACAAGCCGAAATTTTTGTCGGATTTGGCTGAAATTTTGCATGCTGTGTTCTGTGCCAAGTACGGTCCAGCTATATTCAAATTTGAACCTATGGGAGCCAAATTGAAGAAGAAAGATGAAGAGCCTAACACAACTCAGTGTCCCAAATTTCGACAACATCGGATAACAAATGCGCATTTTAGGGGCCCAAAACCTTAAATCGAGAGATCGGTCTATATGGCAGCTATATCCAAATCTGAACCGATCTGGGCCAAATTGAAGAAGAAAGATGAAGTGCCTAACACAACTCACTGTCCCAAATTTCGGCAACATCGGATAATAAATGCGCCTTTTATAGGCCCAAAACCTTAAATCGAGAGGTCGGTCTATATGGCAGCTATATCCAAATCTGAACCGATCTGGGACAAATTAAAGAAGGATGTTGAAGGGTCCAACACTACTCACTGTCCCAAATTTCGGCAACATCGGACAATAAATGCGCCTTTTATGGGCCCAAAACCTTAAATCGAGAGATCGGTCTATATGGCAGCTATATCCAAATGTGAACCGATCTGGGACAAATTAAAGAAGGATATCTTCTGGCTTAACACAACTCACTGTCCAAAATTTCGGTGACATCGGATAATAAATGCGCCTTTTATGGGCCCAAAACCTTAAATCGAGAGATCCGTCTATATGGCAGCTATATTCAAATCTAGGCCGATCTGGGCCCAATTGAAGAAGGATGTTGAAGGGTCCAACACTACTCACTGTCCCAAATTTCGGCAACATCGGACAATAAATGCGCCTTTTATGGGTCCAAACCCTTAAATCGAGAGATCGGTCTATATGACAGCTATATCCAAATCTGAACCGATCTGGGCAAAATTAAAGAAGGATAACAAAGGGCCTAACAGAACCCACTCCGATCTGGGCCAAATTGAAGAAGGATGTTGAAGGGTCCAACACAACTCAGTGTCCCAAATTTCGGCAACATCGGATAATAAATGCGCCTTTTATGGGCCCAAAACCTTAAATCGAGAGATCGGTCTATATGGCAGCTATATCCAAATCTGAACCGATCTGGGCCAAATTGAAGAAGGATGTTGAAGGGTCCAACACAACTCAGTGTCCCAAATTTCGGCAACATCGGATAATAAATGCGCCTTTTAAGGGCCCAAAACCTTAAATCGAGAGGTCCGTCTATATGGCAGCTATATCCAAATGTGAACCGATCTGGGCAAAATTAAAGAAGGATATCAAAGGGCCTAACACAACTCACTGTCCAAACTTTCGGCGACATCGGACAATAAATGCGCCTTTACGGTCCAAATCAGCCTTCAACCTGATATAGCTCCCATATAGCCGATCTCTCTTTTATCCTTGTTCGGTTCCTAGAAGCTTTCATTTTTGCTGGTTTGACAGAAGTTTGGTATGTAGAATAAAATTAACCCCTTCAACTAAAATTATTTTGTCTAAATTTTTAGCAGAATCCATGGTAGTGGGCTCTCAAGATTCGGGCTCGGCCTTTTTTTCCCATCACCCCCTACGAAAACCCCTTTACCTGTCTAAGGCCATAGATTTTGTGAAAACTTCATTAAAATAATGCCAGTGAAGATAAAATAGACTGCTTTCTTCATATTTTTTCTCATTATTTGTTTTTGCTTTGTTCTCTTTTTTGGATTTTTTTTTTTTTTGCAAAATATGAAGTTTTCCCTGGGGGGTTTAGTTGTTGTTTTTCACTTTTTCCTACATCAATTTAGGATATGGTGTAAATTTATGTGAGCAACATGTTTCTCCAATTGTAATTTGATGTGAATATATGTGGCATGTTAAAGCAAGTCCATGGCAGTCAAATGGATGCAAACCCCACAAGACAGGAGAAGACCACCAAAAACTGCATATCCTAAAGTCACACATATGCACTTTTCATAAAGGAATAAAGAAAATTTATAAGACATGACCAGAAAAAATGGTTTTACAATTTATAAATTTCCCAAAAAAAAAAGTGAAACAAAAAATCCTTTGCTTTTGGTTAAGAAAAATGAGATAGGAAGTTGCTGCTATAGCTTTTGAATGTCCTATGGGCAGACCGCCTTTGGTAAGGGTGAATGATAAATGCCATTTTTATAAAATACTTTGCTAGCCGTAACGTGGCATGCCACACATATCATCATCATCAAAATTTTATGGCAGTGAGGGAGAGGGAGAAATAGAGACTACGACCACTAACCGGATATAAAATAGTAGCAGCAACACAAGACAAAAACTGCAGGACCATAAAGCATAGAATGGCAAGAAGAAAAGCCATAACAAGGAAGAAAAAAATTGAAGTAGAGTTTTTGGGGTAGGCAAGGGAAGCCTTTTGATACTACTACTATTACTAGGCAAACATGCTAACCTCGGCGCTTCGACAGTCTCTCGTAGACGTACAAGGTACTACCGCTTTACAGGAAGTGCGATAGACCGGGAATGGCGTCGCAACACCATCAAACAGTGCCGCCCTAGGCTACAGCTGCCATAAGACGAGGCATGAAATTGGCTGTGGATTTGTGTTTAGTAGGAGACTGAAAGACCTTGTCTCCATCTCAACTCTGGGGTAGCCACAATCCGCATAAAAGGCAAATTTTTTTTAACATCAGCCTTATTTGTACCCATGCCCCACAGAAAAAGACAAGAACGAGCAGACCATAGATATTTTCTTCGGGCCCAAGGGCCAAGAGAGGGAATACGGCTGCTGCTGAGCCCATGATATGAAACCATTAACGCCTGACCCTCGATTCCATAGTCCGAGAGCTATTCTATGGAGGTAGAATTTTTTTTAAATTTTTTAATAAACAAAATTTTGTGGGGTATTTTGGGAAAGGGGTAGACCCCCAGAAAATTCGTCCCGAAAATGAGTATCAATTCAATCCCCCCCCCAATACCTTTCATTTAAGCTCCACATTGACATGGCGTTAAATATGCCCGGCTTAGGGGTGCTTTGGGGATTGGGGTGGTCCCCCAAACACTAAGCCCTGAAAATATATCAGCAACATTCTCTATTCTCATATTACCATTGCCCTCAAAATTGGATATCAAATTCGTTTTCTAATCTCATTTAAACTCCTTATTGCAAAAGTCAGCAAATATGATCGGTTTGGGGTATTGGCCCTAAAAACTATGAATATTTGGTTCAACTCTCTTTAAGACCCAAATTGTCTTGGTGAGCAAATACGTCCTAATTGGGGGGTTGTTATGGTGGTGGGACGTCCGCTAGACAGTTGGACCCTAATGTTGATCTCAGATACGTGGTGTACTCCCACATACCTTTAATTTGAGCCCCATATTTCCATAGTCGGCAAACATGACCGGCTTGGAGGGTGTTTTGGGGGATGGGCGGCCACTCAGTGAGTTGGCCTTGAGAATATATATCGGATTCGTGTTCCACTTTAAAAACCCTCTTATTTGAGCCCCCGGCTTGGGGGGTGTTTTGGGGGATGGGCGGCCACTCAGTGAGTTGGCCTTCAAAATATATATCGGATTCGTGTTCCACTTTAAAAACCCTCTTATTTGAGCCTCATATTGCAATAGTCAGAAAATACTTACTATGTGGGTGGTGTTGTGGGGGTGGCGTGGCCCCATAGACACTTTTCCGGAATATTGATATCAAATTCGTGCTTTACTCCCAAAGACCTTTCATTTGAGCCCCATATTGCTATGGTCGTAAATTTGTCCCCTTTGGGGGATGTTTTTGGTGAGAGTCGGCCCCCCAAACACTTGGTCCCATATTTGGGTATCAAATTTGTATTCTACATTCAAATACCTTTTATTGAAGCCCCATATTCCCATGGTTAGTAAATAAGTCCAGTTTGTAGGGTGCTTTGGGGAAGGGGTGGACCCCCAGAAACCTGGTCCCACATTTGGATGTAAGATTCGTATTCTACTCGCAAAAACCTTTCATTTGAGTCCCATATTGCCATGGTCGGTAAAAATATGTCCCCCTAGCACTTGGTCCGACAATTGGATATCAGATACGTTTTCTCATCCTAAATACGATTCATTTGAGTCCCATATTGTCGTGATCGGTCAAAATAAATGTTTGGTAGGTTTTAGGGTGGGGCAGCCTCCCTAGGTAACCCATCCGAAAATTGGATACCAAATTTTTATTTTAAGGGTACTATATGAGAGCGCACAAAATTTCGCTTAAATCGCACCATCCATCTCCGAGATCTGGCGTTTTTGAAAATTAGGGTAAGGGGTAGGGTCCGCCCTCCTTCAGATATCAAAAAATGCAGTACCCTATTTTCACCACGGGCTCATTGTGCACCATCTGTGAAAATTTCAAGAAAATCGGTTCAACCGTTTCCGAGTCTATAAGGAACACACAAACATACAACCAAACAAACAAACAAATCAACAAAAAACACAATTTGATTTTTATATATAAGATAAAATCATTTTCTCTATATTTTTAACCATTTAGCGAAGAAAAATGGATTTTATTGACTTAAAAATGCCGCATAATCCATTCATAGGTACCAAAGGCCTCCCCCAAGAAACCCATGGTGCGACCAGGAATGCCTAACACAACTCACTGTCCAAAATTTCGGCGACATCGGGCAATAAATGCGACTTTTATGGGCCCAAAACCTTAAATCGGGAGATCTGTCTATATGACAGCTATATCCAAATCTGAACCGATCTGGGCCAAATTAAAGAAGGTTATCTAATGGCCTAACGCAACCAACTGTCCAATATTTCGGCAACATGCGACAATAAATGCGCCTTTTATGGGCCCAAAACCCTAAATCGTGAGATCGGTCTATATGACAGCTAAAGCCAAATCTGAACCGATCTGTCCCATGTTGCACAAGGATGTCTACTGGCCTAACGCAACTCACTGTACCAAATTTCAGCAAACTCGGATAATAAATGTGGCTTTTATGGGCCTAAGACTCTTCATCGGCGGATCGGTCTATATGGCAGCTATATCCAAATCTGAACCGATCTGGTCCAAATTAAAGAAGGATGTCTACTGGCCTAACACAACTCACTGTCCCAAATTTCGACAACATCGGACAATAAATGCGCCTTTTATGGGCCAAAAACCTTAAATCGAGAGATCGGTCTATATGGCAGCTATATCCAAATCTACACCGATCGGAGCCAAATTAAAGAAGGTTATCTAATGGCCTAACGCAACCAACTGTCCAATATTTCGGCAACATCCGACAATAAATGCGCCTTTTATGGGCCCAAAACCTAAAAACGATAGATCGGTCTATATGGCAGCTATATCCAAATCTGAACCGATCTGTCCCATGTTGCACAAGGATGTCTACTGGCCTAACGCAACTCATTGTACCAAATTTCAGCAAAATCGGATAATAAATGTGGCTTTTATGGGCCCAAAACTTTAAATCGAGAGATCGGTCTACATGGCAGCTATATCCAAATCTGAACCGATCTGGGCCAAATTGAAAAAGCATGTCGAAGGGCCTAACACAACTTACTGTCCCAAATTTCGACAACATCGGACAATAAATGCGCCTTTTATGGGCCCAAAACCTTAAATCGAGAGATCGGTCTATATGGCAGCTATATCCAAATCTGAACCGATCTGCGCCAAATTGAAGAAGGATATCGAAGGGCCTAACACAACTCACTGTCCAAAATTTCGGCAACATCGGACAATAAATGCGCCTTTTATGGGCCCAAAACCTTAAATCGAAAGATCGGTCTATATGACAGCTATATCCAAATCTGAACCGATCTGAGCCAAATTGAAGAAGCATGGCGAGTGGCTTAACTCAACCCAAATTTCAACAAATTCGGATAATAAATGTAGCTATAATGGGCCTAAGGGTCTTAGGCTTATCGGTCTATATGGATAGTCCGATATAGCCCATCTTCGAAGTTTCAGCTCAATATCTCTATTTTTAAAGACTGTAGCGTGATTTCAACAGACAGACGGACGGACATGGCTAGATCATCTTAGATTCTTACGCTGATCAAGAATATGTCTACCTTATACCCCCATCCTTCGGTGGTGGGTATAAAAAGTAAATGGGACGTGAGTGTGAACGAATTGCAAAGCACACTACTCCGAATGAAGTGCGGAAATTTTCACAAATAATCAAACATCAAATCGATGGCTTCCGTGCAGGCACGCACATCCTCTCGCAGAGACAATGAAGGAAATCTGGTTACCAATACAGATAGTGTGCTTTGGATATGGAACGATCACTTTTCCCAACTGCTGGTATCCGATGATGGTGGCCATGAGTATACCGCAGAACCAATCCCTGATGATGGTATAGAATGTTTACCTCCTAGTGAGAATGCGGTTCAATTAGGCCTGATTGAAGAACAACAAGGCAGCAAGAGCCGATAGGTTGCCTAGTAACTATTTAAGACCGGAAGTGTCATGCTGATAAGACATATGCATCAGCTTATCTGCGCAATCTGACTCAAAGAACGCATACCCGATGATTGGAACCTCAGCATACTGTGTCGTGTACGAGACACAGGAATGGACACAAGCCAGTATGTGCCAACTACAGAGGAATTAGTCTCCTCCCCATGGCATGCAAGATACTGTAGAGCAGGGCTGCGGAATCTAGCCCTCTGCTCGGGGTCTAAGTTAGAGTCGGAGTGTTGGGTCGTAGTGTTGGGTCGGAGTGTTGGGTCGGAGTGTTGGGTCGGAGTGTTGGGTCGGAGTGTTGGGTCGGAGTGTTGGGTCGGAGTCTTGGGTCAGAGTGTTGGGTCGGAGTCTTGGGTCGGAGTGTTGGGTCGGAATGTTGGGTCGGAGTGTTGGGTCGGAGTGTTGGGTCGGAGTGTTGGGTCGGAGTGTTGGGTCGGAGTGTTGGGTCGGAGTGTTGGGTCGGAGTGTTGGGTCGGAGTGTTGGGTCGGAGTGTTGGGTCGGAGTGTTGGGTCGGAGTGTTGGGTCGGAGTGTGGGGTCGGAGTGTTGGGTCGGAGTCGGAGAGCTAACATCGGGGCTAACGTGCTCAACTCCGAACCAAACTCCAACTCCGACTTCGACTCCGGCCTCAAAAACTCGACTCCGGTCGACTCCGCAGCCCTGCTCTCGAGAGTACTATGGAAAGATGTTTTAAGCTTTCAATAAAGTCAATGAAATAATTGGGACCTAGACCTGGTAAATCCGCCACCCCATATACTCACACTGCGCCAAATCCTGAAAAAAACCCGAGATGGACAGATGAACTCTTACAAACTCTTCGTTGATTACAAAGCCGCTTTCGATAGCCCTAAACGTTCAAAGGTATTTTAAGCCATATCTGACTTTGGTATCCTTGCAAAATTAATAAGACTCTGCAGGATGATGGATGCCGATACACGTTCCTCAGTGAGAACAGAAAAGAGCCACTCAATGCCAAAAGAGGTTTGAGACTAGGAGGCAGCTTATCGTGTGGTCTCTTCAATATACGGCTGAAGAATTTTATACTATTGGTTGCCCAAAAAGTAATTGCGGATTTTTTAAAAGAAAGTAAATGCATTTTTAATAAAGCTTAGAATGAACTTTAATCAAATATACTTTTTCACCCTTTTTTCTAAAGCAAGCTAAAAGTAACAGCTGATAACTGACAGAAGAAAGAATGCAATTACAGAGTAACAAGCTGTGAAAAAATTTGTCAATGGCGACTATATGAAAAATCCGCAATTACTTTTTGGGCAACCCAATAGATGCAGAGGTGAATAGATATGGCACACTAGCGACAAGAAAACAGACTCGAACTTTTAAAAATTATGGTCTGAGAACTTAGAGCTATTACATACTTTTGATGATCTTGACATCCTAAATCGATTTAGTCGCTGTCTATCTGCCTGTTCTGTTCCTTCCGACGTTTGTGGAAAGTTTGGTAAAGATCGGTCCATAACCATTCTTTCGATTTGACTTCTATAGCACCTTCAGAGAGCAAACCGTTTAAATTTTGGTTTGTTTTCCATCATTATTCATCAAATATCTGCCTTAAAAATCCAATGAATTAAATAAATTATATCCTTAGAAAAAGGGGATAAAAAATTCGTTCCGGCCTTAGTATGTTTTTCTATTTGTTATTGTCTTCTTCAAAACCCCCGCTTTAAAGTGAGCAATTCAGACATAGAAACAAAAAAAAAACACTGCTAGAATAATGGCGATGTTAACGAAATAGGAAATATGGTCAAGATACCAGCTCTACAATGCATTCAGACACAGACACAGTCGCACAACCACATCCACCATGGCAACATGCAATTCAACCACACGCACCGCCTTGCACATATCCCAGAGAAAAACCCCATAAAAACGGAAACGGAAATTCAATGCAAAACAACATTTCTTCTCTATTGACAGGGCAAAGCTTTTCACATACATTCGAATGGTCGTGTATGGAAGAGTGTGCGGGTAGTGGTATTGGTTTATCAATAAACCTCAACATATATTAAATTTTTACTAAAGGCATTTAATTTATTTCTTTTTTATTTTCAATCATTTAACCATAGACAAACTTTTATCAGGAATTCAAAGTATTTTACCACACATGAATATGTTGTTGATTTTTTTCTTCATGCTAACTATTAAGTGGTTGATTAATTTTCCGTGAATTCATTTTGAATAAATATATTTTTTTAAACATAACATGGTAGAAATCTGTAAAGAGCTTTCCCCGCAGGAGTGAAAAAAATTCAATTTGAAACACAACAAAAACATGCAACATTGGTCGCAACACCACAAGAAATGTAAAGGAAAACACTTCAAAGGCATATTATTTGCCTCGGGGGACCATTGATACAATGTGGCAACAATTGTCGATTTAGGGAGGGGTGGGTAGGGCAAAGGATATTTGTGTTAAACCATGAAGGTTTAGCAAAGGACTTTGGCATTGTCCTTTGCAAAAGAAAAAAAAAATAAGAAAGATTACAGAAGGCAAACAAAAGAATAAAATCAACAGGACATTTGAAGATAAGCAGTTTAGTTGTGGAATCAAAGACCACTTATGAGGTAAATGTGGTTTCTTGTATTTCGCTTTAAGAAAAACGATTTAAACATAAATAAGTGAAAATGTCAAAAATGTTGGCTGAATAAGTATTTG
This sequence comes from Stomoxys calcitrans, assembly GCF_963082655.1. Taxonomy (NCBI): domain Eukaryota; kingdom Metazoa; phylum Arthropoda; class Insecta; order Diptera; family Muscidae; genus Stomoxys; species Stomoxys calcitrans. Next base: position 14,754,650 of record NC_081555.1, on the reverse strand, counting down.
TTTGTTATTGATAAAATGTTGAAATCTTTTGACAACTGTTCGCCATTTCTGGAGCTCGTTTTTGGATACATGTGGCTTTTTGTGGAATATCCTTTGCATCCACAGCTTTTGGTAGGGGGATGTAACTGGTATAGCAGTCCTCAACCAAGAGCGTTGCAGGCGCAGGAGGTGCTATAAAAACATAGATGGCCAAATCGTATATGAATAGCGCCCTCTAGATGACTAAAAAGAGTTGTTGCGAGATCGGCTCATATACTTATAGAAAGACGTATGGACAGACAGACGGACAGACAAACAGCAAGCGGAGGGATGGTCGAAAAGAAGAAACAACAGACGGACAGACAGACAGACGGAAAGACGGACGAATGGCAGACTAACATTTAGACGGACGGACAGAGATACAGACGGTCGGATGGACGAGGAGACGAAAACATAGGGCGAAAAGAAGGAAATTCTTGCATAGACGGACAGACAAATTGACGGAAAGACGGACGGATGGACAGACGGTCGGATGGACAGACAGACGAATGGACAGACAGACGAATGGACAGACGGACAGATGGACAGACGGACGGATGGACAGACGGACGGATGGACAGACGGACGGATGGACAGACGGACGGATGGACAGACGGACGGATGGACAGACGGACGGATGGACAGACGGACGGATGGACAGACGGACGGATGGACAGACGGACGGATGGACAGACGGACGGATGGACAGACGGACGGATGGACAGACGGACGGATGGACAGACGGACGGATCGATTAATAGAAAGAAATATAGACGGACAGACTGATGGATGGACAGACGAACATATAGACGGACAGACTGATGGATGGACAGACACAGAAGCAGACGGAAGGATGAACGATGAGACGAACGCATAGACGGACAGATATACAGACGGAAGGACGAAGAGAAAGAACAATAGACTGACGGATTGTCGAAAAGAAGGAAATACAGACTCACAGACAGACGGATAGAGAGAGAGAAGGACGGATAGACGAGGAAACGAAAACATAGGACGACAAGAAGAAAATACGAGTATAGCCAGACAGACAAACTGGCGGAAAGACGTACGGATGGACAGACGGACAGATCGATTAAGAAAAGGAAACATGGACGGACAGACCGATGGATGGATAAACGATCAAATAGATTGACGGACACAGAAACAGAAAGACTGATGGAAGATGAGAAGAACGCATAGATGGAGGGACAGACAGCTACACGGACAGACGGATGGACGAAGAGAAGAATATAGACGGACGAATGGTCCAAAAGTAGGAAATACAGACGAACAGACAGACAGATGGAAAAACGGACAAACAGACAGACAGACGTTCGGATGGATGAAGAATCGAAAATAAGGAAATATTGACGGACAGACAGACAGACAAACTGACGGAAAGACGAACGGATGGACAGACGGACGGACGGATCAATTCAGAGAAGGAAATATAGACGGACAGATCGATGGATGGACAGACGAACATATAGATGGAAGGACACAGAAACAGAAGGACTGATGGAAGAGGAGACGAACGCATAGGCGGACAGACAAACAGACGGTCGGACAGACGGATGGACAAAAAGAGGGAAATATAGACGGACGGATGGTCGAAATGAAGGAAATACAGACTGACAGCAGACAGATGGAAAGACGGACGAATGGACAGACGGACGGACAGAGATACAGATGATAGGATAGACGAGGAGACGAAAACATAGGTCAAAAATAAGGTAATATAGATGGACAGACAGATAGACAAACTGACGGAAAGACGGATGGATCGATTAAGAGAAGGAGATATGGACGGACAGACCGATGGATGGATAGACAAATATATAGATGGACGGACACAGAAACAGAAGGACTGATGGAAGATGAGACGAACGCATAGACGGACAGACAGACGAACGGATGGAAGAAGAGAAGGAAATATAGACGGACGGATGGTCGAAAAAAGGAAATACACACTGACAGACAGACAAATGCAAAGACGGACGAATGGACAATGGGCGGACCGAGACGGAAAGATGGGCGATGAAACGAACGCATAGATGGACAAACAGACAGACGTACGGACTGACCGATGGACGAAGAGGAGAAAATATATGCTGGCGGATGGTCGAAAAGAAGGAAATACAGACTGACAGACATACAGACATACAGATGGAAAGACGGACGAATGGACAGATGGACGCATAGACGGACGCACAGAGATACAGACGGTCGGATGGATGAGGAAACGAAAACATAGGACGAAAAGAAGGAAATATAGACGGACAGACAAAATGACGGAAAGACGGATGGATGTATAGACGATTAGGAGAAGGAGATAAAGGCGGATAGACCAACTGACGGGAAGACCGATGGATGGATAGACGAGCATATAGACGGACGGACACAGAAACAGATGGAAGGATGGACGATGAGACGAGCGCGTAGAGGGGGCACACAAAGAGACAGATAGACAGATGGACAGACGAAAGGATGGATAGACGGACGGATGGACAGACGGACTGATGGATAGACGGACTGATGGACAGACGAACGGATGGACAGACGGACTGATGGTCAGACGAACGGATGGGCAGACGAAAGGATGGACAGTCGGACGGATGGACAGACGGACGGATGGACAGACGGACAGATGGGCAGACGAAAGGATGGACAGTCGGACTGATATACAGACGAACTGATGGACAGACGGACTGATGGACAGACGGGCGGCTGGACTCACTGACTGATGGTCAGACGAACGCATGGGTAGACGAAAGGATGGACAGACGGACTGATGGACAGACGGACTGATTGACAGACGGACAGACGGACTGATGGACAGACGGGTGGATGGACTCACGGACTGATGGACAGACGGACTGATGGACAGACGAACGGATGGATAAACGGACTGATGGTCAGATGAACGGATTGGCAGACGAAAGGATGGACAGTCCGACGGATGGACAGATGGACGGATGGACAGACAAAAGAATGGATAAACAGACGGATGGACAGACGGACTGATGGACAGACGGACTGATGGACAGACGGACTGATGGACAGACGGACTGATGGACAGACGGACTTATGGACAGACGAACGGATGGACAGACGGACTGATGGTCAGACGAACGGATGGGCAGACGAAAGGATGGACAGTCCGACGGATGGACAGACGGACTGATGGGCAGACGAACGGATGGACAGACGGACGGATGGACAGACGGACGGATGGACAGACAAAAGAATGGATAAACAGACGGATGGACAGACGGACTGATGGACAGACGGACTGATGGACAGACGGACTGATGGACAGACGAAAGGATGGACAGACGGACTGATGGTCAGACGAACGGATGGGCAGACGAAAGGATGGACAGTCCGACGGATGGACAGACGGACTGATGGACAGACGGGCGGATGGACTCACGGACTGATGGACAGACGAACGGATGGGCAGACGGACGAATGGACATACGGATGGATGGAGGATGGACAGACGGACGGATGCAGGGATGGACAGACGAACGGATGGACAGATGGACGCATGGACAGACGAACTGATGGAAGAGGAGACGAACACATAGACGGACTGACAGGCGGAGGGTGGACACTGAATAACAGACAAATGATTGAAGAGACAAACAGACAAGCAGTTTTACGGATGGGCGAATTGACAGACAGACGAATGGACTATCGAACGAGCAGACGAATGGATAGACACACAGACGGTTGGATGGACAACCGTCTGTGTGTCTTCGTGTGCCTCCTCTAGAGGCTCACGAAGTCACATCGGGAGATCGGGTTATATGGTAGCTATATTGGATTTGAACCATACTTGGCACAGCTGTTAAAAGACATACAAAAAAGACATGAGCAAAATTTCTGCGAAATTTGATAAGAATTGCGCCCTCTAGAGGTTAAGAAGTTTAATCCGGAGATTAGTTTATATGGCAGTTATATTGTATTATGAACCGATTTGAACTATACTTGGCACAGCTATTAGAGGTCACACAAAAAGACATGAAAAAAATTTCTGCCGGATCTGATAAGAATTGCGCCCTCTAGAGACTAAGAAGTTCAATTTGGAGATCGGTTTATATGGCAGCAATATCAGTTTATAAATTTCAGCCAATTCGGTTCTAGAGGTTCACGAAGTCACATCCGGAGATCGGGTAATATGGTAGCTATATAGGATCATTAACCGATTTAAACCTTACTTGGCACAGCTGTTAAAAGACATACAAAAAAGACATGAGCAAAATTTCTGAGAAATTTGATAAGAATTGCGCCCTCTAGAGGTTAAGAAGTCTAATCAGGAGAACGGTTTATATGGCAGCCATATCAGGTTATAAATCGATTTGAACCATTCCGGACACAGTTGTTGGAAGTCGTTCGAAAACACTGAGTGCAAAATTTCAGCCAATTCGGATACGAATTGCGCCCTCTAGAGGTTAAAGAAGTCACATCGGGAGATCGGGTTATATGGCAGCTATATTGGGTTATGAACCGATTTGAAACATACTAGGCACGGCTGTTGAAAGTCATACCACAATGACATTAGCAAAATGTCAGCCATATTGGATAAGAATTGCGCCCTCTAAACGTTCAAAAAGTCAAGACCCAAGATCGGTTTATATGACAGCTATATTGGGTAGTGAAGCGTTTTGAAACATACTTCGTATAGCTGTTGAAAGTCATACCAAAACGACATGAGCAAAATGTGAGTCAATTCGGTAACGAATTGCGCCCTCTAGAGGCTCGAGAATATGACTGATCGGTTTATGCGGTAGCTATGTTGGGTTATGAACCTATTCGAACCATACTTGACTCAGCCAAATTGGATACAAATTGTGCCCTCTAGAAGCTTAAGAATTCGGTTATGAATCAGTTTGAAATATACTTGACACAGCTGTTGGAAGTCCTACCAAAACGACATGAAGCTCAAGAATTCGGCTATGAATCAGTTTGAAATATACTTGACACAGCTGCTGGAAGTCGTACCAAAACGACATGAGCAAAATTTCAGCAATATGGGAGAAGAAATACGCCCTCTGGAGGCGCAAGAAGTCAAGATACCAGATCGGTTTGTAAGTCAGCTAAATCAGGTTATGAACCATATTTGGCACAGCTGTTGGAAGTCATACCCAAAACGACATGAGCAAGTGCTCAAGAAGTCTAATCGGGAGATCGGTTTACATATATGACAGCTATATCCAAAAATGTACCGATATGACCCATTTTTTTTTACTCCTTCAAAAGTAAGCGTGCTTTTGACAGACGGACAGACATAGATAGATTGAATTAAAACGTCATGATGATCAAAAATATATGTATTATGGAGTTTTAGACGAATATTTCAAGGTATTTCAAACGGAATGACTAAATAAGTATACCTCCATCCTATGGTGGAAGTATAGAAAGGGGAGAAGGGCCCAGGTACCTTCTGTATTCAAATTTGTTATGACTTCTGGAGAATTTCACATTTTAATTGTATTAATAAAAAAAAATCACTTTCCAAATTTTTATCATACTAGTGGACATGATTTAAAGTTTCTTCAGAAACCACTCAAACCCCCATAGATGACTATTTTATAAATTTGTGCCCCCTGGAGGCCTTATACAACTCTTCATAAATATACATTTTATAATGAAAATCAATTGTCTTCACATGACCACATGACCTAAAAAGTAGGGGCCCATTAATATCACTCTTGTCTTAGATGACATTGACACATGACAGCATTTGGTGACAGTAACATGATGGTGAACACACATAAATGTGGCAAATTTTAATTTCCGATTTCAATTTGATGCTAACACTCCCAAATGCAATCAAATTTTCATAAGCCCCAAGCCATGTCCCTCCTCAAAGCTAGGGAAAAGTGTAAAGTGAAATTTTTGGTATTTTTCTCTTCACCGCCCTAAAGCATATCACAAAGGACATAAAGGACATCATTCTAGTGGTGGTCACACCATAGCCACTTGCCATTTCATAGATTCATATGTCATGGTTTGTTTCTTGGGATATACTTGACAAATGGTGGAGAATTCATAAATCATTCATAACACCAAACGGCAATGGCCAAGTAGAGCCCAGGAATATAGCAACAAATTTCTCTGTTCGGTTTCAGCAAAATTACAGCACCATCTAGAAATCAAATAAAATGCATTCATACGGAAACTCTGACATAACCAAGGAAACCATATAGAATAAGGACATAAGGCTTGTGGACATAAAGAAACGGTAATGGAAAATGTTAGCATTGTGGCCATAACACCCTGGCCTACTGGGGAAGAACCTTAAAAGAAATGAAAATGAAGATGAAAATTGTGGTACATTGACCATGGCAACCAATTTTCAGTATGACACTCATGCAGTTCATGAAAGAAATATTTAATTTAGTGTCCAGAATAAATTGAAAATTTGTCCAGAAAAATTGAAGATAATGTGCACACCCTATTGGGGACCATTGACAAAAATGCAAAAAAAAAAGTTTTGCATTAAATCAAAGGAAAACTTAATTGATAACCAATTACGTAGTGTAACTTAGAAAAAAAAAGAACAAATAAAAGGAAACTGAATAAACTATGATAAATGAGGCAAAAATAGAAGACAGTGGCAGACTCACTTAGTCGTTTCGTCCGTGGTGATATCACAGCAACAGGAGAAGGAAGATGCCTTCCGGTAGCTAAAATTTAATTTTCCAGATCGTTTTCAAAAGCCCAACAACTTGCAAATATTCACATCCGCTAAATCAGACAAGTTCTTAAAGAAATGAGAACCTAAAAAAGGAACTCCTTCTTACAGCCAGTGCAGGACACACACACAGCAGATGAATTATAACCTCTCCTTTTTCGCCGTCCTCACAGCTTCGGAGAAAGTCGTTACTGGCAACCTTCAGTCTGTCAGCATATTTTCCGATTAGACAGTGACCTGTCTTGACGTAGACAATGACTGAGACGCTGTTCTAGCCAGTGACAGCAAAGCGGTAGATCTCTTCAAGTCTATATTGGGCCACATAGTTTTCGAATGCTCACAGCACCCTCTTTGTGACCATCTATCATTCGGTCGTACTTCGGACCTGATCCTGAAATCCTAGCTTACATGTCGCTAGAGACTTACCCACAGATTCCAGTATCCCTGGAATGTGTAGGGTAGTTCCTAGTCTCGCAACATCGTCCGCTTAACAAATCCCTGGGATATCTCTGTGGCCCGGCACCCGGAACAGCTGAATTTTGAACTGTTCAGCTATCGCGTTCAGAGATCTGCGATAGTCGAGGAGGTTTTTGTGTTCAGAAATACGTTTTCCAGGTTACGTTAATGGTTGCCTGGCTGTCTGAGAAGATATAAATGCCAAAATCTAAATCGGATGAAAGATATCTATGGGAGGTATATCTAAATCTGAACCGATTTCAATGAAATTTTGCACACATATGAAGACGTCAAGTGAAGCACCCCGTGGCAAATTTGGTTAAGATTCACTCCATATCGGATAAAAAAAAGTATGTATGGGTGCTATATCTAAATTTGAACCGATTTTCATGAAATTTTGCAGTCGATTTGAAACTTCAATGAAAACACTTCGTGCAAAATTTTGTAAAGATCCCACCAAAATTGTGGCTGCTATAGCCATAAAATTCCATATCGGATGAAAATTATATATGGGAGCTATATCTAAATCAGCACCGATTTTTGCGAAATTTTGCACACATATGAGGACGTTAATTAGAATACTCAATGCCAAATTTTGTAAAGATCGGACCAAAATTGTGGCTTCTACGGCCTTAAAAGGCCATATCGGATGAAAGATATATGTGGGAGCTATATCTAAATTTGAACCGATTTTTATGAAATTTTGCACACATATGAAGACGTCAAATGAAGCACCTCATACTAAATTTTGTAAAGATCCGACCAAAATTGTGGCTGCTATAGCCATAAAATTCCATATCGTGTGAAAATTATATATGGGAGCTATATCTAAATCTGAACCGATTTCTATGAAACTCACCAGTAATATCGAGGGTCGTAAGAAAATCCTTCCTGCCAAATGTCGAGAGAATCGGATAATAAATGACCATTTCGAGAGAATCGGTTAACAAATGACTATTTTATTGCTGTACTAGCGACCCGCCCCGGCTTCGCACGGGTGCAATGCAAAATATACCTACTACAGAATGTCCTTATACACAACGTTCACAGCTTTTTTGTCATTAGCCAATACAAACATGTTTTGCTTAGACGTTACTCTTGACAGCGCGACATATAATTGGCCATGTGAAAAACACTCAACACTCAAGTCTAATCCTGCAACGTTAAAAGTTTGACCCTGCGATTTATTAATGGTCATTGCAAAAGATATCTTTACCGGAAATTGTAGGCGTTTAAATTGGAACGGTAAATCTGATGGTATCAGAGGAATTCGGGGAATTAGTACATCTTCTCCGGTACCACATCCGGTGAGTATTGTGCACTCTATTATGAATTTTTTTAGTGATTTTACCAGCAAACGTGTGCCATTGCAGAGCTTAGGAGGATTCAGATTTCTTAATAAAATTACAGGACAACCTACTTTCAATTCCATTTTATGAGGAGGGAGTCCAGAAGGGTTCAAAGAATTAAGAAATTCTGTAGGAAAATGTACAGCTTCTTCCGAGTCGAGAACAGTATCGACCGAGTAGTATATTTGCGTCTGCGTATCAATTTTTGCAAGAATCAAGTTGTTTGCCTTATCTACTTGTTCGTTGGTTGGTGACAGGATGGCTCTTTCTTTGAACCAAGATAGAGTCTTACAACTTATGTTATGAATGTCAGGATAGACATTGTTGACCAAATCTTGGATGTTGTCTATCAAAACACAAAGGTTATCTAGGTTAATCCTTCCATCACTTTGAGTTAACTTTCCATTGCCAACTTTTAGCAGCATCTCTGAAAAAAGCCTGTTCTCACGTGAAGATAATGAAAGCCTCATGTTAGTTTTAAGCTCTAACTTATTAACGTATGGCCAAAGGTTGGATCTTTTTAGGGAAGCATTTATTTCGTCCGCACGTGTTCCTCTAGGGACAACCGGTAGGATTTGACGAAAGTCTCCAGAGAACAGAATTGTACATCCACCCATAGGTGCATTTTTACTGCGCAAATCGCGCATTGTCCTATCCAGTGCTTCCACAGATGTCTTGTTTGACATGGTGGCTTCATCCCAGACTATTAATGAGCAGTCACGGATCAATTTTCCTGTATTGCTCTGTTTAGAAATACTACAGACGCTTTTATTATCATCGGTAGCGATTTTCAGCGGGAGCTTGAATGTAGAGTGTGCAGTTCGGCCTCCTTCTAAAAGCGTAGCAGCAATGCCGGATGACGCGACAGCTAATGCAATTTTTCCGGTGGATCTGACTTTTGTTAAAAGCAAATTAATTAAAAATGTTTTACCTGTACCTCCTGGGGCATCAAGAAAAAATATTTTTCCTTCATTGTTATCAATTGATGATAGTAATGTAGTAAATACTTTTTTCTGATCGATGTTCAATCGTGGCTCATCTTGGGCTATATTTTGTAAAAGTTTCGATTGATCGTATGATGTTTCTCTTGTGTATTCGGCATTATTCGTTAAATCTGAGTTAATATTAGCTGGCATCGGCAGTCCGCAACTATGATGGCAAATAAATATCTTAATGATGTAGCGGAACTGCAAATAGCTGCTTCTGATAATGTATTTTCCCAGTGAGAATCGTCTTCCAAGAGTCCCATAGCTTTACATGCCATTTGATAAGTATTGTAAATAACACCTTGTACAGTTCTCAGGTGTGCAAAGGATGTCGGGCCTTTTACAACATGGAGTAACATTCTCAAATGAAAGCATTCGCTGTTGTTGGGATGAATCGCGTAGACTCTACCAAGAGCATCAGTTTTTTTTATTCCGGGGAAACCATCGACCGCAGTTCCTTGTTTTCGTCGTTGGAATGTTTTAGAACTCTGGTTCCATGTATAGTAAGTTGGAACTCTGTCATATGTCAGTGTTTTCGCGAAATCATCTTGAGCGCATAACTTGAAGAATGCTGTTAATGTAGTGTCCCGCGGGTTATAGACAACTTCTTGTATATTGTTCTCAGTGAAATATACTCTTTGTCCATTTTCTAAATGAACTGCAAGGTGGACAATAGTGGGAGCTCGGTCGTGAACTTCGAATGATAACATCCTCCATACTGCTTCAGAACTGCATATGTAACGTCCAGACTGATATGTTTCCACTTCATTTGGTGATTGTATGCTGAAAGTAGCTTGATCGCTACCTTTATTAATGTATTTAGTAACATATTGGATCGACTTTATTGAACTGCACAACTCGACGTTGATGTGGGCATCAAAAATTTTTAAAAGGAGCGGATTATGTGGAACGATCCATCGGTTATCAATATCGTAGTTTCCGACTGTGGCACTTTGCCCACCCTGATCTGGCGATCGTCGTCGATATTTGGGATATCCGTCATCGCTAGTAGATGTTTGTATTTGAAACGGCTTCGGAAATTTTTTGCTGCATTTGGAATCTCGCATACATGCAGAATTACGATTTAAAGTCCCACAGGGACCGTGTACCATGTGTTTTTTTACTATTTCAAACAGGACGGGATCATCTTCCTTAACCGGTAATTCAGCTGAAATTACGCTGTCGATTTGATTTGGTCTAATTTTGTTCACTAACCACACCAGCAGATGTACATGTGGCAAACCACGTTTCTGCCACTCTATAGTGTACATATGACAGCGCGGCGGACCGAATATATGAGACTTGTTAATGAGGTGTAGGAGTTTCTGTACTTTTAAATGGAAGACTCTATTAACTATATCATATCTGTCTTGTGGAGTTAAATTGGTATTAATATTTTCTTTGATTTCTGGCCAATTTGGGTTACATGTTGCAGTAATGAATAAATCAGGTTTACCGTAATGTCTGACATAAGTCATTGCGTCCTGTGATTTTTCATGTAAATATCGAGGTCCACCTGTGAATGATGAAGGTAGTATAACCAACTGTCCAATGTTGTTGCTGTGTTCATTCGCCTGTAAAGCATCCTGAAGGTGAACGTAATTTTCTGCTCTCAATTTAGTTTGATTGTTACGAATGTAAGCCAATCTCTCAGATTCAATTTTCGCATATTGATCGACAAAGTATTGGTTTGTCAACATTCCATATCTAAGCAAAGAGTTGAAATTGTTTTGTCTTGTCATTATACGGTAGCAATAGTAGTTCATACACGACACTGTCTTACGCAGAGGTGCACTACTGGTTGGGTCAACTTGAGGAACATTAATGGTATAACCATCTTCTCCGCGACATAGCATCAAAGGATATTGTAAGCTGTCATAAGATCTGTGTAACTCTGATATTTTTTGCAAATTATCATCACGACTGCGCAACACAATATCTCTTTTGTCGAATTGCTGTCCAGCTATTACCACTGCTACTTCACTCGTGGACGGCGCATTATATCGCCCTCTGTGTTCTCCAACAGGAACTTTATTTGCATGGATTACGACATTGTAGTCTGGAGTATCTACTGGAACACTCTCAATAGCAGTTTTAAAAGACTGAATGTAGCTGTTATGAGAATGTAACATATCTTGAAGAGATCTGATCAAATCTATATCTATTGGCTGTGCGACAATCGAACACCGCGTTGATGCTTGTGTATCTGGGTCTGCAATAAAATAAATTTGCAGAAATTTGTGATCATCTGGTCGAAGTGGTAGCAAGCTCCCAGCCAAGTGATACACTTGCCCTTGAATTTTAAATGTAGGCATAAAACCGCGCTCAACAACTTGCTTACTTTTGAAAGACGTCATTTGAAATGCGTTATTGTAACGGCGGATATTGCGTATGAATTGTTTGGATTTCGGATGATCACCCGTAAGCAGAGAGTGAAGTGGTTCAGGTGGAGGAAGAATTTCTTCTAATTTTACTTTTCCTTGTAAGCAACACAAACCTTTCGATTCGTCCTTGAACTTCAATGCCAAACAATATTCACACACTACTGACATAGTACCTATGGACACAATACGATCATCCTTGTAACAAATCAAAGGATCGTAATTCATGGCAGAATATTCTTTATTTACCCATCTGTGGCTGATCGGTTGTCCGTTTTGTTCAGCGTTACTATGTGTCTGTGCTGATTCTCTCGTTCTCTGTATTCGATTTCTATTCTGGCTGAGGCGAGCCTCATGATCTACAGAGGATTCTCTGGCTCTCTGAACTCTACGTCTAACCCGATCCTGGCTGCGGCGAGCCTCACGCTCCATTGAGGATTCTCTTTCTCTCGCAGTTCTATTTCTTTCTCGGAGCTGGCTGAGGCGAGCCTCGCGTTCCGTTGACGATTCTTCATCTCTTGCTGAACGTGCTCTTCTGGCATTCACTGTACTACGACCTATGTTCGCACGACGACGTCTTCCGGACATGACTTTATAATGTCTGTTCAAAATTTTATACTTAGGTACTCAGTACTTGATTAAACTCACAACTTAAAACTATACGTATGATTATGAACTAATTGCACTAATTATTGGTTAGTGCTGGAGTGAAAAATATTTACTTACTATTCGTTAATTTATCTTTTATAAGAGTATGTAATTTATGTCAAAGAATATATTTATAGTTAATTAATATATTACAAAAACAAAAGATTATCAACAACAAAATATACCTATTCTATTCAGTTCTTCTATTGAAAATGCTCGCCCTAATACTAAATAGCCTTAACTCTAAATTCAAATCAAAGTCTTAATGGAAGAAATACCAAGAAATATGGTTTTAAGCTAATCATATCTAACCTAATGTACTTACAATACTACTAATATAATAAATTTGTAATATCTTCGGTAATATTCACTTAAATTACATGCTGTAAAAAGCATATTGATCTATAATAAATGCACAATTTATTTAAGGTACTTAATTGGATAAGGATTAATGCTGTATTGTTTAAAATCACTTCGTAAATAACCATTTTTTAGTAAAGAATAAAAATGGTTATGCTGGGTTATCCCTAAGAGATAGACATATACCATCGCGGACTTTTTTGTTGAACTTTTTAAGGTGAACGATACTGTAGTACATTATTTTGGTCTATCTCGTAGGGTTCAGCCAGCGTTTGCAATATAAGCGCAAAAAAACGTTCTTATTTACGACATCACATTAGAAACCTTTAAATTTATCAGTGTTTCTCTACTATATTATGCATTTATTATACATACAAACCTTCCTTAAGAATCACTCTATCTATTAAAAAAAACCGCATCAAAATCCGTTGCGTAGTTATAAAGATCTATGCATACATACGGACATACAGCGAAAGCGACTTTGTTTTATACTATGTAAGGATTAATATATTACAAAAACAAAAGATTATCAACAACAAAATATACCTATTCTATTCAGTTCTTCTATTGAAAATGCTCGCCCTAATACTAAATAGCCTTAACTCTAAATTCAAATCAAAGTCTTAATGGAAGAAATACCAAGAAATATGGTTTTAAGCTAATCATATCTAACCTAATGTACTTACAATACTACTAATATAATAAATTTGTAATATCTTCGGTAATATTCACTTAAATTACATGCTGTAAAAAGCATATTGATCTATAATAAATGCACAATTTATTTAAGGTACTTAATTGGATAAGGATTAATGCTGTATTGTTTAAAATCACTTCGTAAATAACCATTTTTTAGTAAAGAATAAAAATGGTTATGCTGGGTTATCCCTAAGAGATAGACATATACCATCGCGGACTTTTTTGTTGAACTTTTTAAGGTGAACGATACTGTAGTACATTATTTTGGTCTATCTCGTAGGGTTCAGCCAGCGTTTGCAATATAAGCGCAAAAAAACGTTCTTATTTACGACATCACATTAGAAACCTTTAAATTTATCAGTGTTTCTCTACTATATTATGCATTTATTATACATACAAACCTTCCTTAAGAATCACTCTATCTATTAAAAAAAACCGCATCAAAATCCGTTGCGTAGTTATAAAGATCTATGCATACATACGGACATACAGCGAAAGCGACTTTGTTTTATACTATGTAAGGATAACTACACATCGGGCGAACATATATATGGCAGCTATATCCAAATCTGAACCGATTTCTATAAAATTCACCAGTAACATTGAGAGTCATAAGAAAATCCTTCCTGCCAAATTTTGAGAGAATCGGTTTACAAATGTCCATTTTATTGCATTATTACTGCAAATCGGACGAATATATATATGGCAGCTATATCCAAAGCTAAACCGATTTCTATGAAATTCATCAATAGTAACAAAAGTCATAAAAAATCCTTCTTGTCAAATTTCGAGAGCTTCGGATAACAAATGACTATTTTCTTGCTGTGTTACTGCAAATCGGACGAATATATATATGGGAGCTATATCCAAATCTGAACCGATTTCTATGAAACTCTCGACTAATATTGAGAGTTATAAAAAAATCCCTCCTGCCAAATTTCGAGAGAATCGGTTGACAAATGACTATTTTATTGCATTATTACTGAAAATCGGACGAACATATATATGGGAGCTATATTCAAATCTGAACCGATTTCTATGAAATTCTCCACTAATATCGAGGGTCATAAGAAAATCCTTCCTGCCAAATTTCGAGAGAATCGGATAACAAATGACCATTTTATTGCATTATTACTGCAAATCGGAGGAACATATATATGGCAGCTATATCCAAATCTAACCCAATTTCTTTGAAATTCACCAGTAATTTTGAGAGTTATAAGAAAATCCCTCCTGCCAAATTTCGAGAGAATCGGTTATCAAAAGACTATTTTATTGCAATATTACTGCAAATCGGCAAACATATATATGGCAGCTATATCCAAATCTGAACCGATTTCTATAAAATTCACCAGTAACATTGAGAGTCATAAGAAAACCCTTCCTGCCAAATTTTGAGAGAATCGGTTTACAAATGTCCATTTTATTGCATTATTACTGCAAATCGGACGAATATATATATGGCAGCTATATCCAAAGCTACACCGATTTCTATGAAATTCACCACAAATATTAGAGGTCATAAGGAAAACCTTCCTGCCAAATTTCGGGAGAATCGGTTACCAAATGACTATTTTCTTGGTGTATTACTGCAAATCGGACGAACATATATGTGGGAGCTATATCTAAATCTGAACCGATTTCTATGAAATTCACCAGTAATATTGAGGGTCATAAAAAAATCCTTCCTGCCAAATTTCGAGAGAATCGGATAACAAATGACCATTTTATTGCATTATTACTGCAGATCAGAGGAACATATATATGGCAACTATATCCAAATCTGAACCGATTTCTATGAAATTCACCACTATTGCTGTATTACTGCAAATCGGACGAACATATATATGGGAGCTATATCCAAATCTGAACCGATTTTTTCCAACTTCAATAGGTTTCGTCTCTAGGCCGAAAAACATTCCCATACCAAATTTGAAGACGATCGGATGAAAATTTCAACCTGTTTGTACACAAATTATCATTGACAGACGGACAGACAGACAGACGGACATAGCTAAA
The DNA here is from genome assembly GCF_963082655.1 of Stomoxys calcitrans. Lineage (NCBI taxonomy): Eukaryota > Metazoa > Arthropoda > Insecta > Diptera > Muscidae > Stomoxys > Stomoxys calcitrans. The sequence continues at coordinate 14,739,031 of NC_081555.1, read as the reverse complement.
TCGAATCAGAAAGTGATTCTGAGTCGATCGGTATACTTATCAATGGGTCTATCTCTCTTCCTTTTGGGTGTTACAAACAAATGCACTAAGTTATAATACCTGTACCACAGTAGTGGTGTAGGGTATAAACATTCTAAGTGATTTTATTTATGTTTAAAAATAAACTGTACTTAGCTCAAGTGGATTTGTTTTAGAGTTTTAACCCTTCTAGGCTTTACTCCGAAGATGCTTTGCAGCATTACCTCATTTTTAATTGGGGCAATTCTGCCCTCAATTATTCATTGTCCTAACCATCTCTTCTTATGTGACACATATACAATACAACATTTCTTTAATTTGTAATTTCTTTGCATTGCTTTTCTTCCGTATTTTTTATTATCCACGCCCCTTATTAAGAAGGTTCTTAAATTATTTGTCTTTTGCCATACAAAAAACCTACAAGAAATTGAGTGTAAATCCTCATTACAAAACATCGATTAAGATGTCACCGAAGATTAATGGTAGGACAAAATAAAGAAGACGACAATACATCTTAATTGGCCCAATAGCCATTGTGCCATATACTGTCACTTAAACACAAGAAAGAGAGAGGGAGAGAGTGAGAGAACCAAAACAACATTGTAAGGCATAAGCCATAGTAGTGTTGAGATTTTAAAGATAAAAACTAAAGCAGAAAAATTTTAAATGTTTTCAAGTTCAACATTTTACACTGAAAGGCTGTAAAATGGTTCTCTCAACAGAGAGTGGAAATTTTCAATCCTTTAACAAAGAAATATTGAGTTGCCAGCATTTTAAGGCTAATTTTATAAATTTGCCTCCTGTCTGTTATATGGTAATTTAAAATAAGAATACTAAGTTGAAGCTTGGTGGAGATGAGGTTTTTCGAAGAACATAAAGGTTTGAAGAAAAAGTGAATGAAAAAATTGAAGGGAAGGTCAGATTAATGAAGGTTAGAATGGACAAGATGCGAATGGGACGGAGACGAAATAGACGGAGATGTGGCGATAAGCCAATCTCATGACAGCCACTGGTAAATAGAACAATCCGTTTGAGCCTATGCACTTTGGTCGCTGGCATTGGCCAAAATTCAAAAAAAGAAAGTCTAATATTTGGTATCATACATGCATACATTACCTCTTAAGAGATTAAGCATCTCGAAAGTAAAGGGTGATTTTTTTGAGGTTAGGATTTTCATGCATTAGTATTTGACAGATCACGTGGGATTTCAGACATGGTGTCAAAGAGAAATATGCTCAGTATGCTTTGACATTTCATCATGAATAGACGTACTAACGAGCAACGCTTGCAAATCATTGAATTTTATTACCAAAATCAGTGTTCGGTTCGAAATGTGTTCATTCACCGTTCAGCGATGAGGCTCATTCCGGTTGAATGGCTACGTAAATAAGCAAAATTGCCGCATTTGGAGTGAAGAGCAACCAGAAGCCGTTCAAGAACTGCCCATGCATCCCGAAAAATGCACTGTTTGGTGTGGTTTGTACGCTGGTGGAATCATTGGACCGTATTTTTTCAAAGATGCTGTTGGACGCAACGTTACGGTGAATGAACACATTTCGAACCGAACACTGATTTTGGTAATAAAATTCAATGATTTGCAAGCGTTGCTCGTTAGTAAGTCTATTCATGATGAAATGCCAAAGCATACTGAGCATCTTTCTCTTTGACACCATGTCTGAAATCCCACGTGATCTGTCAAATACTAATGCATGAGAATCCTAACCTCAAAAAAATCACCCTTTAAAAGTTAACCACCTTCGCGATATCATTTTTCCCCCTCTGTATTTGGTCTGCCCATGCTCTGCGTTTCAAAGTATGAGAGCAGAGAAAATACCGAATGGTTAGAGATGGGCGATGGGTAAATACCCGAAAGGTATTTACCCAGTTAATTGGGTAAATACCTGGGTATTCACCCATTTATGCCCAAAAGCTGGGTAGTTAAAATTTTGCAAATATCTTGGGTATCAAAAACATTTTCCAAACAATTTTTGATGATTTCGTATTCTTTGTATATTAAAAATCTGATTTTAGTTTTATATAGCCGCTATATACAACGTTCTCCCGACTTAAAGTCTGGAGGCAATAAATTGATCACTTTTCATCCGATTTCGAAATTTATCACAATGAGTTCTAGTCTACCCCTACGTATTTCTGTGAAGTGTGGTTCAGATCCGACTACATTTGAATACAACTGGCCTATAGACCGACCGCCCGATCTTCCCATATAGGGTATTGAGGCCATAAAAGATCCATTTATTACCCGATTTCGATGTAATTTGAAACAGTGTGTTTTGAAAGACCTCTACCCATTCCTCTCAAATGTGGTTGAGATCGGGCCATATTTGGATATAGCTGTCATATAGAAAGATCTGCCGATATAGTGTAATGAGCCAATAAAAGGAGCATTTTTCATCTGATTTGGATGAAATTTGAAAAAGGTAGATTTGATGGACCTCTAAACTTTTTTGGTGAATATGGTCCAGATCAGACCATATTTGGATATAGCTGCCATATAGAACAATCTGCCGATATAGTGTAATGAGCTAATAAAAGGAGCATTTTTCATCCGATTTGGATGAAATTTTAAACAATGAGCTTTGGTACGTCTTTACACCTTTTTTTTGAATATCGTCCAGATCAGACCATATTTGGATATAGCTGCCATGTAGACCGATCTCCCGGTATAGAGTATTGAGCCCACAAAAGGAGCATTTTTCATCCGATTTTGATGAGATTTGAAACAGGTAGTTTTGATAGACCTCTAAACCTTTTTGGTGAATATCGTCCAGATCGGACCATATATGGATATAGCTGCCATGTAGACCGATCTCCAGATATAGAGTACTGAGCCCACAAAAGGACCATTTTTCGTCTTCTTTGGATGGAATTTGATGCATTGAGCTTTGGTAGGTCTTTACACTTTTTTTTGAATATCGTCCAGATCGGACCATATTTTGATATAGCTTCCATGTAGACCGATCTCCCGATATCCCACAAAAGTACCATTTTTCATCCGATTTTGATGACCTTTGAAACAGGTACCGTCCAGATCAAACCATATATGGATAAAGCTGCCATATAGATCGAAAAAAATCCAAGAAAATCGGTTAACAAATGAGCACTTTGTTACAATATTTCTCAAAATCGGACGACCATATACATGGGAGCTATATCGAAATCTGAACCGATTTCGAACAAACTTTTAAGATATTTTGGTAGTTATCGAGGAAAGCGTTATACAAATTTTTGTGAAGATTGGTCTATAAATGCGCTTGCAGTGATTCTAGAAGTCAAAGTCGGTCGATATATATATATGGCGGCTATATCTAAATCTGAACCGATTTTCATGAAATTCACCGGTAATGTCGAGAGTCATAAGAAAATGCTTTCTACCAAATTTCTAGAGAATCTGTTAACAAATGACCGCATGATTGCAATATTAGTCCAAATAGGAGGAACATATATAACGAAGCTTTATCTAAATCTGAACCGATTTCGACCCAACCTTACAGATATTGTGATAGTCATCGAGGAAAGCGTTTTATAAAGTTTTGAAATGATTGGTCAATAAATACGCTTGCAGTGGCTCTAGGAAATAACATCGGGCGATATATATATGTATGAGAGCTATATTTAAATCTGAACCGATATCCATGAAATTCACCAGTAATGTCGAAAGTCGTAAGAGAATTCTTCCTACCAAGTTTCTAGAGAATTGGTTAACAAATGACCATTTTATTGCAATATTACTGCAAATCGGACGAACATATATATGGAAGCTATATACAAATTTGTACCGATTTCCATGAAATTCACCAGTTATGTCGAGAGTCATAAGGGAATCCTTCCTGCCAAATTTCTAGAGAATCCGTTAACAAATGACTATTCTATTGCAATATTACTGCAAATCGGACGAACATATATATGGAAGCTATATACAAATTTGTACCGATATCCATGAAATTCACCAGTAATGTCGAGAGTCGTAAGAAAATCCTTCCTACCAAGTTTCTAGAGAATAGGTTAACAAATGACCCTTTTATTGCATTATTACTGCAAATCGGACGAACATATATATGGAAGCTATATACAAATTTGTACCGATATCCATGAAATTCACCAGTAATGTCGAGAGTCGTAAGAAAATCCTTCCTACCAAATTTCTAGAGAATTGGTTAACAAATGACCATTTTATTGTATTATCACTGCAAATCGGACGAACATATATATAAAAGCTATATCTAAAACTGAACCGATTTCCGTGAAATTCACCATTAAAGTCGAGAATCATTAAAAAACCCCTTCCTGCCAAATTTCGAGAGAATCGGCTAACCAATGACCATTTTATTGCATTATTACTGTAAATCGGACGAACATATATATGGAAGCTATATCTAAATCTGAATCGATTTTCATGAAATTCATCAGTAGCATCGAGAGGCATAAGGAAATCCTTCCTGTCGAATTTCGAGAAAATCGGTTAACAAATGACAATTTTATTGCATTATTACTGCAAATCGGACGGACATATATATGGGAGCTATATCCAAATCTGAGTCGATTTTTTCCAATTTCAATAGGTTTCGTCTCTAGGCCGAAAAACATGCCTGTACCAAAATTTAAGATGATCGGATGAAAACTGCGAGCTGTAGTTTGTATACAAATTAACATGGACAGACAGACGGACAGACGGACAGACAGACGGACAGACAGACGGACAGACAGACGGACAGACGGACAGACAGACAGACAGACAGACAGACGGACAGACGGACAGACAGACAGACAGACAGACAGACAGACAGACAGACGGACAGACAGACTGACAGACAGGCAGACGGACATAGCTAAATCGTCTCAGTTAGTGATTCTGAGTCGATCGGTATACTTATCAATGGGTCTATCTCTCTTCCTTTTGAGAAATTCACTAAGTTGTAATACCCTGTACCCCAATAGCGGTGTAGGTTATGAAAACTTCAAGAGGCCGGTGAATTAAAAATTTTTAAAATTGAAAAAAAAAACTTTAAAACTTTAAAAACGTCTTTAAACTTTAAAGCACTTTTTGGTCAAAAATTCGTTATGGCCGTATTTTTAATTTTTTTTTTATTTTATTTAAATTCATTTATTTTTCTTTGCATGTCCATTGTTTAAATTTGTTTTACTAATTTCTTAATTATTCTCCTTTCTTTCCGAAAGCATTTTGCTTAAGTTTCCATCATGGCATCCTAATGGACAATTATGATCAACTTAAACCATGGCAATAGACAGACAGCCCATTTGGGATGCCCGCTAAAGATGCACAAGTGCATGATGCCACTCCATTTTTGTTCACTGATGCACAAAATACAAACTCACTGAAGTAACTTTGGATGTAGTTTTGATTTTATTTTGTTTTCTGTTTTTTTTTTTGCACATCAGTTTTTCCATGCAACATCTTATTCATCACATACGTTATGGAGTTTTAAATGCTCTTAAGAGGTGATGTGATGTGTGTGATGCCATGTTCGATTTCATTTCATTTCTATTAACTTTTCATTTTTTTTTTTTTTTTTTTTTGTGAAAATCAAGAAAACTTGGCCATGCAAACACTTAAAACTTTCGCTGCCATAGATATGATGATGAACATGGGGATGATGATGACCATTACTATGACAATATTCGTAGTGAAAAGTGAAATGATTTCAATTATACGAAATCCATTGAGACATCATTAATGTGAACAGGTTTTTGTTTTTTTTACAATTTTTATTATATTTTTTTTTTAACCAAGCACTTGCAATATTAAATTGTTAACATTTTTATATAAAAAAAATTCATACATTTTTCCAGTAAATTAATTGCCTGTCATTTTGCTACATGGGCCAGTTAAACTTTTTGCCCTCAAGGCCTTTTTGAATTCTTTAAACCACAATCTAAGAACTGGCCAAATGGCTTTTTTGCATTTTTCTTAAAATTTGTTATTCTTTTTTTTCAAAAATTTTCTCATACTTTAATTTATGCCCACTTGCATTTTATTGCGTTTTGTTTGTTTTTTTTTTCTCTCTTCTAGGCCAACAAGAAGTGGTCAGGTGGCTTCAGATTCATTCATTTACGCTTTTAACAACGTATTTCCCATTGCATGGCTTAGCTTGGGAAACTCGGTAAATCTAAAACGCACTCGCGATTTGTATTTTTTCACCGTTAAGCTGTTATCCACGCGTCAAGCGCCAAATTGCAACTGAAATGAAAAGTTGAATGGCATACAGCATCTAATGTTGTCGGCATGGCCAATGTTGTTGTATCCAACATCAATGGAGGTGTATGGCACCTCACCTAACCCCCCCTTGCGCTCTCTTTATCTCTATCTATCTCTCTCAGCTAAGGCTTTGTATTGAAGGTATCCTCCTCAAAACAGAAGCGGTGAAAAACACACTTAAGATTGCATGCCATAACATGCACATTGTGTTCAGTGGTTAAGTTAAGCATAATTTTCATTTAACATATTCCACTCTCATGCAGACATACACACTCACATATACAGGTCGTGAAATCTTGTTGACAGTTACTGTTAACCATGGGGAGAGCGTTTTTGGTTAGTTGTTATAATACTTCGAAGTATTTCTCTTATACCTAGAGGTGAAATTCGTATAAGACATTCTTATTATATGTAGGGGGAGTTAGAAGGGCTTTTCTTAGTTAAAAAAGGAGCTGATTTTAAAATCAGGCAATATTAATTTATTCGTTAACCTACTTGTCTGATGATAAATATTGTTTGTTGTACGTCCGATTGGAACTATTCATGTTAAAGAGGCTTAAAAAAATAAGATCACGATATCGGTTTATGTGGGAGCTCGCAGATGAACAGACAGGTTTCAAAGGCACACGTCTCAAGCGACGCAGCACAAGTAGTAGCAGCCATGATCCCTTTTGATATGCTTGCTAGGGAATATCTTCTTATATATAACAAGTAAGGAAGTGCAATAATCGGGCGGTGTCGACTGTATAATACCCTACACCTACCCTATAAGTATAATGTGGGAGCTATATCCAATTCTGAACCAATTTTGATGGAACTCGACGGATGTCTTCAGATGGGTTATTAAGCAGTCCGTATCAAATTTCGAGCAAATATGTTCAACCTGCGGATGACAAATTACAACATTATTGAAAATTACTCAAAATCTGACGAACATATATATGGGAGCTATGTCTAATTCTGAATCGATTTCGAACAAACTTCTCAGATAATGTGGTCCAAGAATCTAGGTGGCGCTTTACCTCCAAAAATCGTCTCCAACAGATTATTTGACCGATTAAACAAAAGCGAGTAGTAGCATTAACATTTAAGTTAGCGCCATCTACTGGCTGTTTTCCAAGGATATTTAGTTGAATGAATTGAAAACAGCCAGTAGATGGCGATAATTTGGAGAAGCCAACATGAACAGAAAGACGGTAGAGTGGTCAAAATTGATCATACAGCATTTATTTTCGTTATGACTTCGTTGCGGTTGTTTGCGGTGTTACTTTTTAACTTTCCCACTCTAAGACGGAACTTAACAATAATTTTCAAAAACACCAGATTTCGGAGATAGGTAGGGCTATTTAAGATTTTGTTGACACACTTACATTAACCTAAAATCAATCTGAGGTGGGGTGTCTAGGATGGCCGCCCACCCTCGAAACCCGCCGAATGAATTTATAAACTAATCACTACAATATGGGTATCAAATTAAAGGTATTTGAGTAGAAAGTGATCCTGATATCCAATTGTGGGACTAAGTGTTCCGTGGCCACCTCATCCCCAAAAAATCCTGAAATCGGACATATTTACTGGCCATTGCAATGTGGGGTTCAAATAAGAGGTATTTGAGAGTAGAATAAAAAAATCCACAGAAAAATTGGAATACATTTTCAACTGAAATTAGGCAGAAATTTAGAGTACTCCTCTCCAACATAGCGTTATCGGAAACAGCAGAGCGGGCCGGGCTCAGCTAGTCTTATATATAAAACTGAATTTGTGATTTTTTGGAATATATTTTCAACTGAAATTAGGCAGAAATTTAGAGTACTCCTCTCCAACATAGCGTTATCGGAAACAGCAGAGCGGGCCGGGCTCAGCTAGTCTTATATATAAAACTGAATTTGTGTTTTTTTGTTTGTTCCGTATAGAATCAAAAACGGCTGAACAGATTTCCTTGAAATTTTCACAGATTGTGTAGGTTGGTCTGGAGAGAAACAAATGCCACCCCAATCCAAAACCCCCTAAAATAGGTTTATTGGACGATCATGACAATATGGGACACAAATGAAAGGTATTCGGGAGTAGCTTACGAATATGGTCAGGAAGAAGAAATGTGCTTTATAATTTGTTGATGTCGTAAGGGGGCGGACCCTCCCCCGTTAACCCCAAAAACACCATCCAAAATCACAAGTGGACCGATAATGAAAATATGGGTATCATATAAAAGATTTTGAAAAGTAGAATGCCAATATGGTATTAAAAATTGAGTCCAAGTATTTAGGAACTCGCCCCCTATAGCTCCCATATAAACCGATCTCCCAATTTGCCTTCTTTAGCCCCTGGAAGACGCAATTTTTGTCCAATTTGGCTGAAAATTTGCAAATTAAGTTTTGCTATGACTTTCAATAACTGTCCCAAGTCCGGTCCAAATCGATACATAACCTGATATCGCTGCCATATAAACCAATCTCCCGATTTGACTTCTCGAGCCCCTGGAAGTCTCAATTTTTGTCCAACTTGGCTGAAAATTTGCACATAGTGTTCTCTTATGACTTTCAACAACTGTGCCAAGTACGGACCAAATCGGTCAATAACCAGATATAGCTCCCATATTTTAGCAGAATTTCATGGACCACCAGGTTTCCAAGATTCGGCCCAGGCGAACTTAGCACGATTTTCTTTGTTTTTATACTCCAGAGGGGCTTGCCTGTTTACTCAGAATCTATCTAGAATAAGTGCAATTTTTTTTTTTTAAATTTCGAACTCTTAACTTATTCGAATTTTGGCTTTCATAAATTATCTCCTACAATAAGAAATATCAGTTTCTTTCACTTCTGTTATACACATGTTCGAAATTTGTAACATTTCCCTGTTTGGTTATAAAATAAAAATGTTACCCCCCATTCTTATAACTCCAGCAACCGACTTTTGCCTGCCATTAAACATTAACATTAACTGTTAACTAACATTCAATTAACAATGAGAGAGCCAATGAGAGAGATAGCCTGCTCACCGACATGCGTAACTATTTGTTTTTATTTTTCAAAAAAAAAAAAAAAAGAATTTATCTAGTCTTTGGTTGTTGATTTGTTTGCAGTTTTGTTTTTTTGTTTTCATTGTCAACATATTTTAAATGTTTGCAAACACGTTTACCCAACAACAACAAAAACAACAGTAACCAATGTTAACCATGGCTACCATTGTTGTTAGTTTGGCCCATTATTCTTGTTAGTTTTGGCAATTGCCTTTCATGTTCATGTGTTGTCATGCTGTCATGGGCTACTCTTCCATGTGACATTTTGTTAAATAATTTTAAAGCCTTAAAAGTCCTGATGCTGTGTTGTTAATTTTCTATGTTATTTTTGGGTCTTAAATGCCACACTCCATGCCATAGAGAAGCTTTACATGCCAGAGTCCTGAAGCTAAAAATTGCTTTTGAATTTATTCCTTCTGGGCGTGAGTGTGAGTGAGTGTGCTTTTGTGTTTTCGCTCATGTCCTACCGCAACACGACATGTATTGTGACAATGCTCCTGAATTATGGTAGACAAACAGAGAATTTTTACGACCACTTCTCTATGCTCCACTCTCTGCGCCCCACTTTGCCTTGAACTCTAAACAAAAGCCACAAAAATGGTAACTAAAGGAAAATTTAACACACAAATACCAGTCAAAGAAGTTTTGTGTGGAATGTCGAATGGAATGCATGTATGAGTAAGAATTTAGATGGTATGGGAATAAGTGTGAAAGTGGGTGAAAAGAAATACGAGTGTATGTATTTATGCCGGTCACGGGTTACTCTGAAGACGTTGTATAGTAGGTATAGGGTTGCCATGTTTCTCTTTTTTAATGGTATATACAACAAAATCCTTATCATTGAGCCTAAACATGAATCGGGCAGCACCTATTGATATGAGAAAAGTCTGCTTAAGAAATTTTCTAGGGAAAGCTAGCATTTTTTATTTTTGTATTTTCAAAATGGCAGCCCGCAATCCTTCTCTATTTGGTATGTGGTTTGTGGTAACAGTATTTGCATTTTCTCTCTCTCTCTCTCTCTCTCTAGGGTGTTTAGTATGCCACCCACGGTGATTTGCTGTGTTTGTGAATAGCTCATAAATGACTGTCTGTCCTTAGCTATGCCTAATGTCATGTCTATAAGGCAACTCCGAATAATGTTAGCAAAACAAACTTTGCAACCGGCATTTTTATGCCATGGCCAAAGTGTGCAGATTTGTTGGTGGTTTTTGCTTGATTTTTTTTTTCGTCGCTTTTTCCATGTCGCTCAACAACGTCAGAGGAGAAGAACAAATATGGAGGCAAATTTATTGTTGTTGTGGTTGCTGTTGTTGTCTTCTTATGAGCCAATATTTATGATGTTGGTCTGCTGGCACAACACCACAACACAGCAGCAGCACAGCAATAATAACAACAACAATAGAGTCAGCAAAAGTAAAGTCAAACAAAAAGCTTAAGCTATAGAGGAAAAAAAATGCAAGAAAATGTGTTTTTCTTTGTTTTGGCTCATACTTTATTGGCGTTGGTTGTTTTAAGCAGACTTGGATTTTTTTTTGCCAAAGTACCGTAATGCAGTTAGATGGGGGAGTCAGGTGTTTTGGAATTGCTTAAAATTTTTAGGTTTTTTGTTTATGATTTTATTTCAAGCATTTCGGATAAACATTATAAAGTTAAGGCATTGTTGAGAAAATATTTTGTGAAATACTCCAATTACAGGTGGAAGAAGTTTCAAGAGCGGTTTATATCAATGGTAGCTAGAACAAGTAAAATCGTGCCAAGTTTGACCGGGAACCCATGGAATGGATCCTGCTAAAATATGGGAGCTATATCTGGTTATAGACCAGTTTGGACCTACTTGGCACAGTTGTTGAGAGTCATAACAGAATACTATGAGCAAAATTTTAGCCAAATCGGATAAAAATTGCGATTAATAAGGGCTCAAGAAGTCAAATCGGGAGATCGGTTTATATGGGAGCCATATCATATTTTTGACTGATTTAGACCGAACTTGGCACAGTTGTTGGAAGTCATAACAGAACACTTTGTACAAAATTTCAGCCAAATCGGATGAAAATTGAGGCTTCCAAGGGCTCAAGAAGTCAAATCGGGAGATCGGTTTATATGCGAGCTATATCCAAATCTCAACCGATATGGCCCATTTGCAATCCCCGATGACCTACAGCAATATTAAGTATCTGTGCAAAATTTCAAGCGGCTAGCTGTACGCATTCAACCGCTATCGTGATTTTGACAGTCGGACGGACGGTCATGGCTAGTTCGACTCAGAATGTCGAGAAAATCAAGAATATATATACTTTACTAACTGGACAGGGCCCGATATGCCCGATTTAGGGGTGTTTTGAGGGTGGTCCCCCAATCACTAAGCCCTGAAAATATATCAGCAACGCGCTCTATTTTCATATACTTGAACCCCATATTGCCATTGGCCTCAAAATTGGATATCAAATTCGTTTTCTAATCTCATATACCTTTCACTTAAACCCCATATTGAAAAAGACAGCGAATAAGTCCGGTTTGGGGTATGAGCCCTAAAAACTATGAATATCGAGCTCCACTGTCCTGAAAGCCCAAATTGTCTTGGTGAGCAAATATGTCCTACTTGGGGGTTGTTATGGTGGTGGGACGTCCCCTAGACAGTTGGTCCCGAATGTTGATGTCAGATTCATGGTCTACTACCAAATAGCTTTCATTTGAGCTCAATTTTTCCATAGTCGTCAAACATGACCGATTTTGGGGGGGATGGGGCGGCCACTCAGTGACTTGGGTTATGGGCGATTTCACTTTGGCGGCCTTTTTGAACATAACTTGAAGTTATAGTCCATACATGGAGGTCCCTACCCTCTTTTGTAAATTGGATTGATACGATACTGAAAGGCTGGATTAACAACGCATCACTGTTAGAAAGCTCTATAAGCAAGATTGTGACCATAGGAACTCTGCAAGTAGGAGTTTTATCTCCCCTATTGTGACTTTTGGTGATCAATGGGATTCTGAGTACTTTGGAGAGGGAGAGATTGAAAGTCGTTGCCCACGAGGACGATGGTATCACAATGGTTTGGTGGCCGTTTCCTCTATGATATTACGAACCTCATTCAAGGAGCTTTAAAGAAGTTGTCCGGATGGGTGAAGGCAAACAGGATTGGTATAAATCCCAGAAAGACTGAACTGGTCTTTTTCTCCAGTAGGTGGAAGCTGGGTGTTTTTAAGGGATCTGTCCTGGATGGGGTGGAGCTACCGCTCTCTTCTTTAGAGGCCAAATATTTGGGCGTGACTTTTAACCAGAAAATAAGTTGGATAAGAAACGTCGAAGAAAGGGTCAAAAGGGGACTGAATGCACTCTGCTCCTTTCAGAACCCGATAGGAAGTAGTTTGGGGCTGAGACCGGGGACAGTGCACTGGATGGTTACGGCGGTCGTTCGGCCAATTCTTACCTATGGTTGCCTGGTGTGGCACATAGCTGTGGGTGTAAATCTTGGCCTGAAACTAAGCTTCAAAAGGAATGTCGATCAAAAAATCAAAAGAGGACTGAATGCGCTCTGCTCCTTTCAGAACCCGATAGGAAGTAGTTTGGGGCTGAGACCGGGGACAGTGCACTGGATGTTTTCGGCGATCGTTCGGCCAATTCTTACTTATGGTTGTCTGGTTTGGTACAAAGCTGTGGACAACTGTGCCCTTCACAGGATGATCACGAAGGTTAGGTTACCGTGGCAGTGCTAATCTCTGGGACAAAGAGAAATGCCCCGAGAGAGGCGCTGAAAGCCATTTTCTATCTTATGTCCTTAGAAGCGTCATGACTTAGAGGAGCGTCATGTACCTGACTACCTCAGTCTGATGGCGATCTTTGTTGCCACAAACCTTACAAATATATGTAGGGTATGTGAGGGAGTCAGATGCTTGGCGCTCCTCTAACTCCGGCGTTATTTTGTTCTGCGGGGGATGGTGTTTCCGCGTGGCACCATGCTTCCTTGTTGAAAGTCGATTTCCCCAAAAAGAGGAGAACCGGAACCCTCTGTGTACACGGATGGGTCTAAATTGGTTTGATGCACTGGAGCATGAGATTTCATTGAATTCTTTGCAATCAGGTCAGATCTAATTGACTTGAGCAGCGGCGGCTCGTTCTGACTGTCACGATATACGACACAGTCAGACGACGCTGATGGCTCTGGCGCCGGGCAGCCTGAGGTCAAAACTGCTTAGAAGATGTAAGGAGCTTCTTCGAACGATGGCACATGCTGTCTAGCTCTGCTGGGTCCCAGGCCATCAAGGTGTGGTCGGAAACGAAGCGGCAGATGATCTGAACAGTAGTGGATCGCTTATTGCCTCAGATCTTAGAATCAGTGAGACTTCCACTGTGCGAACTTCTTGATATGGTGGTCACCTTCTACAATGACTGCGTGAATAAGGCGAGGTCCGATGCTGTAGGTTACAGGAAGTCAAAGGCCCTGTGGCCGAATATTTAGCGAAACAAAAAATCTCTTATCCTAGGCCATAGAAAGCATGATTTTGGGACTGCTAGTCAGTCCTAACTGGTTTTTGCATTGTCCGTTCTTTAACCTCGCTTTGGGGGCAGGTAACGGCAGTATGGACGATGACGAGAAGGAGTTGGAGACGATGGAGCATCTGTGGTGTTACTGCCCCGCAATTGCAATGAGAAGACACAGAATAATGGGTGAATACCTCTTTCCGAGCCTGGATTTCCTACAGGCTCTTAGCCCTCTTGTCACTTTGGAATTCTGTGGAGGCCTGAAGTGGCTGAAGGGAATCCTACTATTGATCTTGACTTATTCTTTTTGTCTTATGCGTTATTTTCGTTTTTCTGTCCTTATTTGATGTCTTGCATCGTTCTGTGGTGAATGTTTTTTAAAATTTCTCTCAATTTTCTTCTCCTCTACTTTCTTCCAGGGTGAACAAAGTGGACCTAAGATCTTCGAGTGGAGTGGCATAACCGAGGTTGCTAGTCACGTCACGTGCCCTTCAACCCAACCTAACATACACTTCGTCTGTCTGCCTGTCCGTCTGTTTGTCCATATGGCTCTCCACATGGCTGTCCATCTGTCTGTCAATATGTCTCTCCATATGGCTGTCCATCTGTTTGTTCATCTGTTGGTCCGTCCATCTGGCTGTATATATCTGTCCAAACATCTATCCATCTGTCTGTCCGCCCGTCTGTCTGCTCATCTGTCGACCCCTCTGTTGGTCCGTCCATCTGCCTGTCCGTCACTCCGTCTGTCCATCTGTCTGTCCGTCTGTTTGTTCGTCTGTCTGTCCGTCTATTTGTTCGTCTGTCTGTCCGCCCGTCTGTCTGCTCATCTGTCTGTCTGTCTCTACGTCTGACTGTCCGCCCGTCTGTCCATATATCTGCCCATATGTTTGTCCACCTGTCTGTCCGTCTGTCTGATCAACTGTCCATCCGTCCGTCTGCCTGTCCACCGGTCTGTCTACTCATCTGTCTGCCCGTCTGTTGGTCCGTCCACCTACCTGTCCGTCCCTTCGTCTGTCCATCCGTCCGTCCGTCTATCTATCTGCCCGTCTGCTGCCTGTCCGCCTCTCTGTCTGTCTGCTCGTCTATCTGTGTGTTCATCTGTCTGTCTGTCCATATGGCTGTTCACCAGTCTGTCCGTCTGTTTGTTCGTTCGTTTGTCTGTCTGTCCGTCTGTATATATGTTTGTCCATCCGTTTTTCTGTTCATCTCTCTGTTTGTCTGTCCGTCTGCCTGTCCATCGCTCTGTCTACTCATCTGTCTGCCCGTCTGTTGGTCCGTCCATCTACCTGTCCGTCCCTTCGTCTGTCCATCCGTCCGTCCGTCTATCTATCTGCCCGTCTGCTGCCTGTCCGCCTCTCTGTCTGTCTGCTCGTCTATCTGTCTGTTCAACTGTCTGTCCGTCTGTTTGTTCGTTCGTTCGTCTGCCTGTCCGTCTGTCTGTCTGTCCGTCCCTTCGTCTGTCCATCCGTCCGTCCGTCTATCTATCTGCCCGTCTGCTGCCTGTCCGCCTCTCTGTCTGTCTGCTCGTCTATCTGTGTGTTCATCTGTCTGTCTGTCCATATGGCTGTTCACCAGTCTGTCCGTCTGTTTGTTCGTTCGTTTGTCTGTCTGTCCGTCTGTATATATGTTTGTCCATCCGTTTTTCTGTTCATCTCTCTGTTTGTCTGTCCGTCTGCCTGTCCATCGCTCTGTCTACTCATCTGTCTGCCCGTCTGTTGGTCCGTCCATCTACCTGTCCGTCCCTTCGTCTGTCCATCCGTCCGTCCGTCTATCTATCTGCCCGTCTGCTGCCTGTCCGCCTCTCTGTCTGTCTGCTCGTCTATCTGTCTGTTCAACTGTCTGTCCGTCTGTTTGTTCGTTCGTTTGTCTGCCTGTCCGTCTGTCTGTCTGTCCGTCCCTTCGTCTGTCCATCCGTCCGTCCGTCTATCTATCTGCCCGTCTGCTGCCTGTCCGCCTCTCTGTCTGTCTGCTCGTCTATCTGTGTGTTCATCTGTCTGTCTGTCCATATGGCTGTTCACCAGTCTGTCCGTCTGTTTGTCCGTCCGTCTGTCTGTCTGTCCGTCTGTCTGCCTGTCGGTTTGTCTGTCTGTCTATCTCTCGGTCTGTCTGTCCGTCTGTCTGTCGGTTTGTCTCTCTGTCTATTTATCTGTCCGCCCGTCTCATCTGTCTATCCGTCTGTCCACCTGTTTGTCTGCCTGTTAGTCCATCCATCCATCTGTCCGTCTGTCTGTCCATCTGTCCGTGCGGCCGTCTATCTGTCTGTCTGTCGGTCCGTCTCTCTGTCCGACTGTCTGTCTGTCCGTCCTTCAGTTTTTCCGACTGTTGAAATTGCGCTACAGACTTCAAGAATGGCGATATTGAGCTGAAACTCTGCACAGATTTCTTTTTATGTTCATTGGCACGGTAAAATCGGAGATGTGCTATATTGGGCCTTATTTTTAAAGACCGATCTCCCGATTAAACGTAAAAATAAAAACAAATTTTTTGGTCTGATTTTCAAAAATTGAACACAGGAGTTCTGTTATGATCCGCGCTGGATATGGTCTATATTGGTCTTCATTGGATATAGTTGCCATTCATACTGATGTCCCGATGTAAGGTCTTGGGGGACTTCGACGCTGAGTATGGTTTAGATCGGACCTTATGTTGAGTTGGCCTCTATATACATACCAATCTGGCGATTTTTGGTCCTTAGGACATAAAAGCAGGGAGTTTAATGCATTTTTACTTACTTTGATTTTTTTTCCTAATTTTTCATTTTTAATTCTTCAAGCTTTGATATTTCCTCAACCATGCCAATTTGAAACATGTGTAGCCTAGTTATCAAAAATACCCTCAATTCTCTTTCCCAGAAACTTTGTAAAATTGTTAACAGTCAAAGCAAATTGGTCACGCACAAAACACTTATCAAGCGTTAACTTTGCCTCCCCTACCTAATGGGTTTCAGTTTTGCAATGAAAAAAAAAAAACATAATCTAAGAACCTGTTTGTTTTTCTCAAATAATTACAAACTGAAAATGCGAACATAAGTTGCCGCTTTGTAGAGATAGGCAAAAAATTTCCTTTGATTTTTCACAAACTCTGTTGTAGGTTGCAAGTTGGTTGAAACTCAACTCAAATAGACAAAGTTAAGTGGTTGCCACAGCATTTTTGTCTCATAACCATGTCCATATATGATGCCAAAGAAGACCAACTGTCAGCCAGACAGACAGACAGACAATCAACCAATGGAAATTAATTCATGTTGTTATTTTTGGTTTTTTATAAATATAGTTCACCCAGTTTCAAGCCACAGCAAGTCGTTATGCATCCATATAAGCGAGTGATACAGGTTTCGTTTTTTTTTCTCAGATGTAGTCCACAGTACTGGTGTTGAATTTTTGCCAGGTTTTTGCACAAATTTCCCATTAACCGCAGACTGGCGGTTGCTCACCGGCGGTCTTATATGTTGGGTGGTTTTAAAGTTTTTTGCTTTTAGATTTTCCTTTGCTACGATAAAAATAAAATCATATGAAAACAGGATTTGAAACACCCGACTATACACTGATGTGATGACTGTCATCATCAATATTGGCTTTTCAAGAAAATAATTAAAGGCATTAAAATCATAAATAAGTCTTTATTATAGAGATTAAAAATTCTTAGTGAAATGTGGTGTCATTGTGGAGTATGTTCATACCAGGAAGGTGTATCCAATATCAACGAATAGTTAGAAGCAAGAAAACTTTCACTTTTGCAGAGGAAATACAAAGTTTGGAAAATGAAATACGTTAAAAAATTTGGGAGAAAAAAACTAAAATTTTTTCGAAAAAAACAATAAAATCATACACTCAGAGAAAGTTGTTAGTAAAAACAGCAAATATGTTTGATGTAACAGCAGAAAGACTGCTGAAAATGAAGTAGCTCAAAAATGTCACAAATATTTCAAAAAAATTTTATTTTATCTTATTAAAAATTTTGGAAGCATATAAGCTGAACTATTTTCTATAATCTACTAATTCTTAAATGAATTTAAATAACAGCAGACAAAATGTTATGTTTGTAAACAAAAACTTTAGCCCAAAAATTAGCAATTTTTTTATTAATATACGACAAGTGCTTCAATTTTCAAATCTTTAGAAGTTAAAAAATTCTGTATGGATGGATTAAAAGTTAACATTTTTAGTCTAATATTAGCAGAGAGTGTTTGCTGACATCAGCAGACTAATTTCTCTGGGTGTAGTAGTCGATGAAAGAGGAATTGCGAGAAATAAGGGAAGACACGATGTTGGAATTTTGAAAATTCCCAAAAAGGGGGTTGGAACATTTCATAAAAATATTATTTTTTTAAGAAAATAAGCCGTCTGTCTGTCTGCCTATTTTGCCTATCTGTCTGTCCATACATCTATCAGAACACTATATGCAAATTTCATCCAAATCGGACACAAACAGCGGCTTGTAAGGATTCAAGAAGTCAGGCACGGGAGATCGGTTTATATGGGAGCTATATCATGTTCTAGACCGATTTGGACCATACTTAGTGCAGTTGTTGGGAGTCATAACAGAACATCCAAATCGGATGGAAACTGAGGCCAAATCTGACAAAAGTTGCGGCTTTTAGGGGCTGAAGAAGTCAAATCGGGAGATCGGTTTTTATGGGAGCTATATCAGGTTATAGGCCGATTTAGACCGTACTCGGCATAGTTTTTGGAAATCATAGCAGAATACTATGTACAAAATTTCAGCCAAATGGGATGAAAACTGAGGCTTCTAGAGCCGCAAGAAGTCAAATTGGGAGATCGGTTTATATGGGAGCTATATCAGTTTATAGACCGATTTCGATCGTATTTAACACCAGAATGTATATATATTCTTGATAGCCTCGACATTCTGAGTCGATATAGCCATGTCCGTCCGTCTGTCAGTCTGTCAGTCCGTCCGTCCGTTGAAAACACGGTAGCGATCGATCGTTATGCTAGCCGTTTGATATTTTGCACAGGTACTAATTATTTATGTAGGTTGTTGAGGATTGCAAATGAGCCATATCGGTTCAGATTTCGTTATAGCCCTCACATATATCTTTCATCCGATTTGGCCTTTTAAGGCTATAGAAGCTACAATTTTGGTACGATCTTTACAAAATTTTGCACGAGGTGCTTTATTTGATGTCAACATATGTGTGAAAAATTTTGTCAAAATCGGTTCAAATTTAGATATAGCTCCCATATATATATTTCATCCGATATGGTCTTTTAAGGCTATAGAAGCTAAATTTTTAGTCTGATCTTTACAAAATTTTGCACGAGGTGCTTTATTTGATGTCTACATATGTGTGCAAAATTTCGTCAAAATCGGATCAGATTTAGGTATAGCTCCCATATATATCTTTCGTCCGATATGGCCTTTTAAGGCTGTAGAAGCAACAATTTTGGTCCGGTCTTTACAAAATTAAGCGCGAAGTGTTCTATTAGACGTCTACATATGTGTGCAAAATTTCATTAAAATCGGATCAGATTAAGGTATAGCTCCCATATATTTCTTTCATCCGATATGGCCTTTTAAGGCTGTAGAAGCCACAATTTTGGTCCGATCTTTACAAAATTGGGCAGGAGGTGTTTTATTTGGCGTCATAAAATGTGTGCAAAATTTTGTCAAAATCGGTTCAGATTTAGATATAGCTCCCATATATATATTTCTTCCGATATGGCCTTTTAAAGCTATAGAAGCTACAATTTTGGTCCGATCTTTACAAAATTTTGCACGAGGTGCTTTATTTGATGTCTTCATATGTGTGCAAAATTTCGTCAAAATCGGATGAGATTTAGGTATAGCTCCCATATATATCTTTCATCCGATATGGCCTTTTAAGGCTGTATAAGCCACAATTTTGGTCGGATCTTTACAAAATTAGGCACTAGGTGCTTTATTTGATGTCTACATATGTGTGCAAAATTTCGTCAAAATCGGATCAGATTTAGGTATAGCTCCCATATATATATTTCATCCGATATGGCCTTTTAAGGCTGTAGAAGCCACAATTTTTGTCCGATCTTTAAAAAATTAAGCAGGAGGTGTTTTATTTCACGTCTACATATGTGTGCAAAATTTCATGAAAATCGGATCAGATTTAGGTATAGCTCCCATATATATATTTCATCCGATATGGCCTTTTAAGGCTGTAGAAGCCACAATTTTGGTCCGATCTTTACAAAATTAAGCACCAGGTGTTTTATTTGACGTCTACATATGTGTGCGAAATTTCATGAAAATCGGTTCAGATTTAGGTATAGCTCCCATATATATCTTTCTTCCGATATGGCCTTTTAAGGCTGTATAAGCCACAATTTTGGTCGGATCTTTACAAAATTAACCACAATGTTGGTCCGATCTTTACAAAATTTTGCACGAGGTGCTTTATTTGATGTCTACATATATGTGCAAATTTCGTCAAAATCGGATCAGATATTGATATAGCTCCCATATATATCTTTCATCCGATATGGCCTTTTAAGGCTGTAGAAGCCACAATTTTGGTCCGGTCTTTACAAAATTAAGCACGAGGTGTTCTATTTGACGTCTACATATGTGTACAAAATTTCGTCAAAATCGGTCCAGATTTAGATATAGCTCCCATATAAGTCTTTTATCCGATATGTGTCTGCTTTGTTGCATGTGTGTCATTTTACAAGTTGCTGATACCAAATCCACACGCAAACACAGATTTGTATAATGCTAATATTTTTTCCATTACCTTTTCTTTCCCCTCTCAGACTCACTGATATATCAGCACCCATAAGTAAATGTGTTGGCTTAAACCAGAGTTTTTAGTTGCTGCTCTCAAATTCGTTTTTCTTTGCTTCTGATGGTGATCAGAAGGTAAAATCCAATCACCAAACAAGCAAAACACAATGCAGACAATGGTCAAACTGTATTCTCATATTGTGACTAGAAAAACGATCCACTGCAATGAATTTCACTGCAAATAAACAAAAACAAAAAACCAGACTGGCCACCTAGTATTGCTGTATGAAGCCTCATCACCATGGTCATCTACAAATGCCTGCTTTGAACAACATCTGGAAATTAATCCATGAAACTGTCTCATGTTATAGTGGCCCGTTTTATCATCTACGCTTCTCTTTGTGGCTCCATGGAGCTTAGTTCACAATTATTTCATTGCAAATGAACAAGTTTCGCTTTTATGGATGTCCTGTTGACGTTTTAACGGTTCGTGTATGCCATGGAAATTGAAAGTTTTTCGATTTTTTTTGAGATGTTGTGCATTAGTATTTTGCGGATTGTCTATTTGTGGTGATATTCCATGAGATCAGTGGAGTGTCATTAATTAATGGCATTGGTTTGGAAATTATGGCAATTTTTATCCAATGCTTTTCACTTTCAATGGCAGAAAGTGGATAGGAATAGGTTTCACAGTCTCTGTTTTGATAGAGAACAACTATTGTTGGTGATTAAAACATGACATAGTGGGTTAACAAACAAAAACAAATTTCAAAGTAACTTTCCCTGGAGATCTAATTTAAGATACACCTAGAGATCTATTGGGTTGCCCAAAAAGTAATTGCGGATTTTTCATATAGTCGGCGTTGACAAATTTATTCAACGGCTTGTGACTCTGTAATTGCATTCTTTGTTCTGTCAGTTATCAGCTGTTACATTTAGCTTGCTTTAGAAAAAAAGTGTAAAAAAAGTATATTTGATTAAAGTTCATTCTAAGCTTTATTAAAAATGCATTTACTTTCTTTTAAAAAATCCGCAATTACTTTTTGGGCAACACAATAATTTCCGCAGAATTTCCAATTAAAATTGAAATAGAAAAAATGGTTCAATGAAGTTATATTTTGATAAAATCTCCTTTTCTTCGGAAAGGATAGTTTAAGTAAACAAACCAAAAGGAAAGGATAATTTTAGTACACATTCAAAAGAATATGGGTAGTCCTAAAACACATTAACAACGAAAAGGGAAGTTTTAGTTCCCTTCACTAAGAGAAAATGTAGTTTTAGTACCCTTTCCTTTGGTAGCTTTAGAACCCTTTCCCTAATGAAAGGGTAGCCTTAAAACTCTTTCATTAAGGCAAGGGTAGCTTTAAAACCCTTTCCTTAGGGAAAGGATAGCTTTAGTAACCTTCCCATTGGGAAAGAGTAGGTTTAGAACACTTTCGTTAGGGACAGCGTAGCTATAGTACCCTTCCCATAGGGAAAAGGGTTGATTTAGTACACTTTCGTCAGGGGAAAGGGTGGCTTTATTACCATTTCCTTAGGGAAAGGGCAGATTTAGAACCATTACCTTAAGGAAAGGGAAGCTTTAGAACCCTTTCCTTAGGGAAAGGGCAGCTTTAAAACCCTATCATTAGGGAAGGAATAGCGTAAGAACCCTTTCCTTAGGAAAAGAGTAGCTTTAGGCTTGACGATTGGGTTACCTTAGTACCCTTTTCGTTAGGGAAAGGATAGCTTTAGTACCCTTCCCATAGGGAAAGGATAGCTTTCGTACCGTTTCTTTAGGGAATGGGTAGCTTCAGTACCCTTTCCCAACGGAAAGGGTGGCTTTAGTTCCCTTTCCTTAGGGAAAGGGTAGCATTAAAAGGCTTTCCTTAAGGAAGAGATAGCTTTAGTACCCTTCCCATTGGGAAGGAGTAGCTTTAGAACACTTTCGTTAGGGAAAGGGTAGCTTCAGTATCCTTCCCATAGGGAGAGGGTTTGCTGTAGTACCCTTTCCTTAGAGAAAGGGTAGCTTTAGAACCCTTTCCATAGGGAAAGGATAGTTTTAGAACCCTTTCCTTAGGGAAAGAGTAGCTCTAAAATCCTTTCCTTAGGGAAAGGATAGCTTAAGAACCATTTTCTTGGGGAAATGGTAGCTTTAGTACACTTTCGTTAGGGATAGGCTGGTTTTAGCACCCTTTTTTCAGGGAAAGGGTAGCTTAAGAACCCTTTCAGTAGGGAATGGGTAGCTTAATAACACTTTCCTTAGGGAAAGTGTGGCTTAAGTGGCTTCCCCAAGGAAAGGGTAGACGTAAAACCTTTTCATCCTTTTTATCCTTTCATCAGGGAAAGCATAGCTTAAGAACCTTTTTCTCAGGGAAATGATAGCTTTAGAACCGTTTCCTTCAGGGAACGGATAGCTTTAGAAACCTTTCTTTTGGGAAAGGGCAGCTGTAGTCCCCTTTCTTAGGGAAAGGTTAGCTTTGGAAACCTTTCCTTAGGGAAAGGATAGCTCAAGTACACTTTCGTTAGAGAAAAGTGGCTTTAGTACCCTTTCCTTAGGGGAAGGACAGCTTCAGTACCTATCCTTAGGGACAGGGTTGCTTTAGAGCCCTTTCCTTAAAGAAATTGTAGCTTTAAAACCCTTTACTTAGTACTCTTTTCTTAGGGATATATTAACTGTATTACCCACTTCTTGGTGGAAGGGTATTTTTAGTATCCTTCCCTTATAGAAAGGATTGTTTGTTACTTTTGCTTTATGGAAAGGGCTGTTTTGTTACCCATTGATTAGGGAAACTAGGGTCTAGTATGCTTATAAAAAGGGCAGTTTAACTCTTTCCTTAAGAAAAGGGTAGCTTTAGTATCCTTTCTTTAGGGAAAGGGTAGGTTTAGTAGGCATTCGTCGGAAAAAGGGTATCTGAATAGATTTATTTTCATTGACCCACATAATGGTAAACAAATAAAGATAGGTAACCGTTGGGTAGAGAAAAATATCCGTATTTCGGAATAGGTACTACCTATTACGTACAAATTTTCAAGCCTTTCAGGAATAGGCTCAAAATGGACTCCAAAGATCCAACAGATGCGCCGTTACAACAGAAGAAGGCCGAGTATCTGGCGCCCCATCTGGCCATTATTTCCACTGCGTTCCTAGGACTTGCATATACTCCGAAAGTCTGGTTGGAGGTGGGCAACAGGGGCATTTTATAGCCACTCCTATGGATGACCACCGTAAATGACCTATTACGGATGTAAACTGGGAAGAGATTTGACCTGTCTACTACCAAGTCGATATTATTATACTTCTAACGGTAAGAATAAGAACCAGCTTTTAGTATCCTTTCTTTAGGGTAAGGGTAGGTTTAGTAGGCATTCCTCGGAAAAAGGGTTTCTTCAGTACCCTTTCTTGTGAAAAGGGTATCTATGTTTCCCTTTTCATAGGAAAAGTGTAGCTATGTTTCCCTTTCCTTAGGGAAATGGTAACAAGCTATATTTACTTCTCTTCATTATTTTATATCTACTTAGAACTTTGTCTCAGTGTAATTTACGGAAACACATATTTCTACCACTTTAAAAAAAAAATGAACAGTTACTAACCTATGGCCAACATTAACCTTTATGTTGCATAAAAGTTCCATCTAACGCTATGCCATGGATTGCATTTTACCATTTTCACTCTCGTCGCAGGATAATTACAAGTTTACATAAACGCCTCAACTCTTGTTACTCACCACCAGTAAGTGGCTGAACAACTGACCAAAACATGCAAAGCCAAAAGCAGGGGGAAGAGAGACATGGATAGTCAAATGTATACGTAAGTGCGGTATTTCAAACCGGGATTGGTGGTTATGTTACGATACGCTGAATTTAACCGCTTGCTGTTGTAACCATTGGTGACGTTAAGTGATTAGCGTCAGATAGCACAGTGGGACAAAACACTAATGTAAAACGTTAAGGACATAAACTGGTCAAAGTATCGTTCGCCAGTGACAAGAAAGGGTTTAGAAATCCACCTGGTATTACAATCACTCTACCCCAAAGAAAAGGGTACTAAAACAGAACTTAGTATCTGAGGAAATGGTACTAAAACAATTTTTTCCCTAAGGAACTTCTCTAAAGAACTATTTCTTTCATAGCGAAAGGGTACCAAAACTTATCTCCAAGAGGAATGGATTTTTGACTTGGGAGACCAAATTATTTTGGATTGAGAACTCATAAAAATCAATTTCAGGTTGAAATTCGACAAAAAATTTCAATGCAAAAATTTTGAAAATTTGATAAGGGGGTCCTCTGAAAAATTTGAAAATCGTCCGCTTGCTAATTATTAGAGCAAAAAGGCTAAAATATGTTTGAGTATCAAAATGAGTGATATCATCAAGAAAAGGAATCTCCTTCACAAATCCACTGATGAAATCTAATTGAAGAAATTCGATATATTTAAGAAGCTATAGCAACTAGAAATTTATTTGAGCTGGGAAAGAAAAAAAATTGAAATTTTGATAGCATTTTTAGAAATTTGTGAAATATTGCACGATTTCTGATCTTTGGCGTGTGAGACCACATTACTTTGAATTAATAACGCATAAAGAATGCAAAAAATCCATTCCAGATTGAAATTCGATAATAAATTTCGATGTAAAAATTTTGAAAATTCGATAAGGGGTCGCCATTTGAAAAATACTGAAAATCGCCCGCTTAGAACAAAAAGGTTAAAATAAGTTTGAGTATCAAAACAAGAGTTGCTATTATGAAAAGGGATTTTCTTCACGAAGCCATCGATGTAATCTACTGAGTTGCTGTAGTTTCTTCAATTTTTCGAATTTCTCAAATTGGATTTCATTAGTGGATTTATGAAGGAAATCCGTTTTCATAATTGTATCACTCGTTTTGATACTCAAAAATGTTTTAGCCTTTTTGCTCTAATAATTTACAAGCAGACGATTTCCAACTTTTTTCGTAGGATACCCCTTGCCAAAATTTTTTCATCAAAGTTTTTTCGAATTTCAATCTAAAATATATTTTTAGGAAAATTTAAATTTAAAAATAATAATCTAAATAGAAATAAGAAATAATTATAAAATCACAATGCTATAAACTTGTATACTAATATCACAGAACTATTGAACTTTACTGTTTAGACTACGGCTATTGAATATTGTAATTTCGTATTGTCTTTATCCTCCTTTGTATTGATACTTTTGTCTATACTCTGCTGTATTCTCAGAATCTCGAGTGTGTAGCGTTTGTTCTCTCTTTTTTCTTTATCCAATATTCTAACGTTCTCAAAATCTGCAGCGTGTTCAGTCTCTTTGATATGATGTGCTATCGCTGTTGTCTCTTTTCCTCTCTTTATGTCTGCTTTATGTTCTGTAAGTCACACACGTAGCTTTCGCTTGGTTGTTCTCACCCAGCAAACCAATCGTTACGAAATCTGTACAAACTTCGGATCCAAAATTGTAACGAAATCTTTACGAAAGTTATATGAAGTGGTTGACATGATTTCGGAACAAAACGTCGAAGTAGTTTCGGAGAGAAATGAGAACAAATTCGTTCCGGTTTTGCAACAAAATCTAAAAAACCCTGGAAAATTCTGAAAGAAATTCTAAAGAATTCCGAACGATTTCTGTCGAATGGAAATTGGACGTAGCTTTCGAAAATTCGTAAATAATTCTGAACGATTCTGGAAGTAATTTCGTAATCGAATGTTCCTTTCAAAACTTCGTAAAGAATTCTCTGAACGATTTCGGAAGTAGTTTCGTATAGAAATCGGACGTTCTTCCTA
Organism: Stomoxys calcitrans; assembly: GCF_963082655.1. Taxonomy (NCBI): domain Eukaryota; kingdom Metazoa; phylum Arthropoda; class Insecta; order Diptera; family Muscidae; genus Stomoxys; species Stomoxys calcitrans. The sequence goes on along the minus strand of NC_081555.1, from coordinate 14,712,798 downwards.
AATTTCGTAAAGAATCCTGAACGATTTCAGTAGTATTTCCGTATAGAAATTGGATGCTCCTTGCGAAACTTCGTTAGGAATTCTGAACAATTTCGAAAGTATTTTCGTATTGAAACCGGGCGTACCTTCCGAAACTTCGTAATGATTTCTAAAGTAATTTCGTATATTAAATCGGATGTACCTTCTGAAACTTCGTAGCGTGATCGATCAACAAACTGAATAGATTTTTTTCATTGACACACATAATGGTAAACAAATAAAGATAGCTAACCGTTGGGTAGAGAAAAATATCTGTATCTCGGAATAGGTACTACCTATTACGTACAAATTTTCAAGTCTTTCAGGAATAGGCTCAAAATGGACTCCAAAGATCCAACAGATGCGCCGTTACAACAAAAGGACCGACTATCTGGCGCCCCATCTGGCCATTATTTCCACAGCGTGCCTAGGTCTGGTTGGAGGTAGGCCACAGGGGCATTTTATAGCCACTCGTATGGATGACCACCATAAATGACCTATTACGGATGTAAACTGGAAAGGGATTTGACCTGTCTACTACGAAGTCGATATTATAATACTTCTAAGGGAAAGGATCCGAACCAGCTAGGAGGATTAATACCCGGACCCGTTGGGTAGAGAAAAATATCTGTATCTCGGAATAGGTACTTCCTATTACGTACAAATTTTCAAGTCTTTCAGGAATAGGCTCAAAATGGACTCCAAAGGTCCAACAGATGCGCCGTTACAACTGAAGAAGACCGACTATCTGGCGCCCCATCTGGCCATTATTTCCACAGCGTGCCTAGGTCTGGTTGGAGGCAGGCAACAGGGGCATTTTATAGCCACTCGTATGGATGACCACCGTAAATGACCTATTGGGTTGCCTAAAAAGTAATTGCGGATTTTTTAAAAGAAAGTAAATGCATTTTTAATAAAACTTAGAATGAACTTTAATCAAATATATAATTGCGATTTTGTTCGATAACCTTTTGCCATCGTCCTGGCAAATTTAGTATTCCACGCTCATAGAACTTCTGGCCTTTATCTGCAAAAAACTGAACCAAGTGCGATTTTATAGCCTCATCATTGCCGAAAGTTTTACCATTTAAGGAGTTCTGCAAAGATCGAAATAAATGGTAGTCTGATAGTGCAAGGTCAGGGCTATATGGTGGATGCATCAAAAGTTCCCAGCCAAGCTCACTCAGTTTTTGGCGAGTGACCAAAGATGTGTGCGGTCTAGCGTTGTCCTGGTGGAATATGATACCTTTACGATTGACCAACTCTGGTCGCTTCTCCTTGAAGGCTGTATTCAATTTGTCCAATTGTTGACAGTAAACATACGAATTAATCGTTTGGTTCCTTGGAAGCAGCTCAAAATATACCACACCCTTACAATCCCACCAAACAGACAGCATAACCTTCTTTTGGTGGATATCAGCCTTTGAAGTGGTTTGAGCTGGTTCACCATGCTTGGACCATGATCGTTTTCGACTAACGTTGTTGTAAACAATCCATTTTTCACCTCCAGTTATGATTCGTTTTAAAAACGGATCGAATTCATTGCGTTTAAGGTGCATATCACAAGCGTTGATTCGGTTTCTTAAATTAATTTCTTTCAATACATGTGGTACCCAAATATCAAGCTTTTTCAACAGTCCAAGACTTTTTATGTGTTAATGAACGGTTGATTTTGGTATATTTAACTTCTCTCCTATCTCACGCTCAGTTACATGACGATCCAATTCGATTAATGCTTACAATTTGCTTAAAATTTGTCAACGCCGACTATATGAAAAATCAGCAATTACTTATTGGGCAACCCAATATTACGGATGTAAACTGGAAAGGGATTTGACCTGTCTACCACGAAGTCGATATTATAATACTTCTAAGGGAAAGGATCCGAACCAGCTAGGTGGATTAATACCCGGACCCGTTGGGTAGAGAAAAATATCCGTATGTCGGAATAGGTACTACCTATTACGTACAAATTTTCAAGTCTTTCAGGAATAGGCTCAAAATGGACTCCAAAGATACAACAGATGCGCCGTTACAGCAGAAGAAGGCCGACTATCTGGCCATTATTTACACAGCGTGCCTAGGACTTGATATACTCCGAAAGTCTGTTTGGAGGTAGGCCACAAGGGCATTTTATAGCCACTCCTATGGATGACCACCGAAAATTACCTATTACGGATGTAAACTGGGAAGGGATTTGACCTGTCTACTACGAAGTCGATATTACAATACTACTAAGGGAAAGGATCCAAACCAGCTAGGTGGATTAATACCCGGACCCTTTTTCAATCTAACCTAACCTAATGAAGACACAACAACAAAATCTGCCTTTCTCTCTAAAACTGAATTTTGTTGTGCACAAAATTCAATGGTAAACAAATAAAGATAGATAGATTGGTAGATATCCGTATCTCGGAATAGGTACTACCTATTACGTTCAAATTTTCAAGTCTTTCAGGAATAGGCTCAAAATGGACTCCAAAAATCCAACAGATGCGCCGTTACAATAGAAGAAGGCCGACTATCTGGCCATTATTTTCACAGCGTGCCTAGGATTTGCAAATACTCCGAAAGTCTGGTTGGAGGTAGGCCACAGGGGCATTTTATAGCCACTCCTATGGATGACCACCGTAAATGACCTATTACGGATGTAAACTGGGAAGGGATTTGACCTGTCTACTACGAAGTCGATATCAAATACTTCTAAGGGTAAGGATCCGAACCAGCTAGGTGGATTAATACCCGGACCCTTTTTTCAATCTAACCTAATCTAAAGAAGACACAACAAAATAATCTGCCTTCTCTCTCTAAAACTGAAAGGCTTCGTTCAAAATTCAAACCGAACTGTCGGAGAAAAAATTCGATCGGCACTGTTTGTCGGAAGGAATTTTTCTTCCGACAGTTCGGTTTGAATTTTGAACGAAGCCTTTGATGTTATTGATTTTGTTGTTGGTTATTTTTGAGAATATAAAGGTTGAATTTAGTGCTCAAAAAAATTCAGCACTGGGTACACCCCGGCGTACTTAACATTTGGCCGAAATTTGAGAACCTCTACAGAGGTTCAGGGCTTGGACGAGTTTCGTGACGCCCTTGGCAAGTTCAAGAAGGAGACGAGAAAGGCGAAGAGTATTTCCTGGTCGAAATTTTGTGGGGAATTGTAAAGCACTAGTGAGGCATCTAGGTTGCGCAAAGTGCTTTCGAAGGATCCCATCACGTCTAGCTCCCTGAGGGGGAGGACGGGACTTACACTGAGAGTGGACAGGAGATCGTGGAATTTTTGATGGTGGCCCGGAAGAGGTCGACGAACGATTACGATGTCTTTTCGTAATGTCTACAACTGTGGCCTTAACGGAAGACCTTATAAGGGATATTGTTGACGGGTAGAAGATAGCGTGGGCGGTCCGCACTTTCCGGCCATTAAAGTCGGCCGGACCTGACGGAATTATCCCGGCACCTCGGCAGGAGTCCTTGGAGTCACCCTGACATGGCTTTAGCAGTTCTTCAGGACAAGCCTGGCATGGTCCTACATACCAAGTGCATGGAGGAAGTCAAGATGGTCTTCATCCCAAGGCGGGAAGAATAAACCACAGTACGACGAAGGCTTATTGGCCTATTAGTCTGTCATTGTTTTTGCTGAAAAGACTGATTGACCTGAGGGTAAGGGGGGGACTGACGCCGGAAAACTTCAGTGGGGCACAACACGCATACCTCAAAGGCAGGTCGGTGGAGACGGCCCTTCACGAGGTAGTACAGGAGGTCGTCACGTCTCTCCGGCAGAAGGATTATACTTTAGCGGCCTTCTGGATATTGAGGGGGCTTTCAATGATGTGGAGATTTGGGCGATAGTTGCCGCACGGGGCCGCACGGGTATTCACCCCTTAATCTCCCGATGGACAAATAATATGCTCTATGGCAGGTCAGAAGGCGGGTGACCAGAGGAGCGCCCCAAGGAGGGGTGTTCTCACCGATTCTATGAAACCTCGTGATTAATGAAGTCCTGATAGATCTCGGTGGGGTCGGCACTAAGATTATCGCTTATGCGGACAACGTTGTGCTGCTGGTCCGAGGTAAGTTTGTGTCACTGAGGAGGTTGTCGCCATGGGCTACCAGAAATAGGTTAAGGACCAACCCCGGGGAAGACGGAGCTGGTGCTCTTTACGCGTAGATAAAAGATACCGGAGTTCAGACTTCCGTCCTTGGACGGGGTCACCCTGCGGCTGTCGAAGGAAGCGAAGTATCTAGGCATAGTTTTCGATTCGAACCTGTCCTGGAAGAGGAACACTGAGGAAAGAAGCCGTAAGGCACTGTGCGCTCGGTTTCTACGCTCCTCCTGTCGGGTGCTCCACTCCTCCTGTCGGGGGCTCCACTCCTCCTGTCGGGTGCTCCACTCCTCCTGTCGGATTCTCCATTCCTCCTATCTTTTTCTTTTTGTTCGTGTACAACGTCTAGTATGAGGTCTCACATTTTCTTTCTCTTCTTTTTCTCTCTCTAGGGTACCACAATGGACCAAACTGACCTCCCAGTGAACTCACCTTCGGTGGACAACCCACTCAACCTAACCTAGCTATCCTATTTGCCACTTTTCCCCTTGTTACATCTTTTTCGTTATCAGCCTTTTTCGTTTGTATCCACAGTACAAGATCCGCAACTAAAGGTGCGGAAAAGGAAAGTTGTGTTCAATATATTTTGGCCTTTTTTCTCTAAGAATTGTCAAGTGGACGATGTTCAATTTTTGCATCTTAATTTTTCTGCCAATTTTCCTACTGTTCAAGATGTTAAAACGCATAAATATTTCGGACAATTTAAATTTAGAAATTAAGCAAAGCATAAAATTAAATTGGCCAAAATGGGATATATAAAAGTGCAGAAATTTACAACATGCTCACAAAAGATTGAATTGCATAGGCAACGGCGAAAAAAGTTAAAAAAAGAAGCGCCAAAATTGCCGAAGTGGAAGGAAAACTAGCTGTTTGTGCATCAAAGTGCAGCAAAGCTATAAAAGAGCAGCTCCTAAAAGCATGCTAAAGCAATTAATTTTTTTCTAAATGAGGTTAACCGCAAAAAAAAAACAAAATTACCCAAAGGCAAAGGGAAATTCAAAGTATAAGTGCCTTATTTATATATATTCCAGCGACTATAGCTGTTAACAATGATGTTTTTTTTTTGTGGGCAAAAGCAAATCAAAAATGTTCTAGGAAAAGGTGTTCATAGTTTGCTCTTTGACAAACTGTGGAAGTATCAACAGTGTGTCTTTCCTTTAGCTGTGACTTCTTCCGGTGTATGTGTGTATATATGCATCTGCTCAATGTTTCAGTTTTTATGCTTCCCTTATTTCATGTCATTACCCATCTTAAGTTCTCACTTAAGGAGTCACTATAGAGTTTTTCAAGTCTTTTTCACACCCAAATTTTTCTGACAGTGGAATGGTTTTTGAGGGAGTGGAACCATACTTCCTGCAGAGACATATCACCAAATGGCAGGCGTGTTTGAATTTGGACAAATAGTGAAATGAGGACGTTTTTTATGAATAAAAACTAAAAAAAGTTGTATTCAAAAACATTTTTCTATGCTCCAAAAATTATGCAATACTTTACTTAAACCTAGTGTGCCTGGAAATAGGCTATACATTTTTTTTAATGACTTTTGTTAGAAATTTGATGTTATCAGAATGCCTTAATTTAATTCCTGAGTGATTATCTTATTTTCTCTTCAATTTTTATTTTGTTTATCATTTGCCTTCTCTCAATCTACAATAATTCTTAAATAATTCTTTCTAATCGGCTCCAGAAAATGCGACGCACTATTTGGTGGGTAGAGCAACTTAGCAAATTGGTCTCATTTGCTTATCTTGACAAATTCAGGAGTTGCGAAAAAAATACAAACACCAAAAACTAAAAGTGTTCCTCAGACTTAGCGGTGTAAGTGTCCTTGCTTTGCACTTTTAGTTGGTGCCTTTGTTGATGTCCCTTTTTAAGGCTGCCATGAAGTTAAAAGGACAACGACCCCTACAAAGATGAGGATAATGATGATGATGATCATAATTATGATGCTGATTACCATTATGATGATGTTTAGCTTGATTTGCTTTTCACATTTTGTGTGGCTTACCATTTCCATATTATACCAGCTTTTCCTTTGGCCACTTGGGCACATTTGCCCCATTTACTTGTGCAGCGAAGGAGCAGAGACTTCTAAGAGCGAGTGAGTGGTGCTTTTGGCCTTTTCCATCAAATGACTATAGGCATGTGTTTTAAGTGTATTTGACTGTAGATAATGGAAATGACGAAAGTTGTAACATAAATTTTGGTTTGAAGGATGTGGCTAACGAAAGTTAGAGTAGATGTGTATGTGTGTAGGCATGAGACGAAGTTGCTGGTGTTGACTGCCAATACACTGAAGATGTGCCCGGAACATAATGTTGACCACCATAACGACAATGATGGCGATAATGATGATTTTAAACACCACCAAACCCTGCAATGAAGTTCTTAATGAATGGACCAAGTTTATGGGGACAGAGTTGCCAATGTAAAACTGTTTTCAAGAAAAAAAAAAAATCTACAAAAATTGATGTCGATAAAAAAAAAATTGGAAAAATTTAAGAACTGTAGAAAGTTACAAGAAATTTTCAATTGCCAGCAACACATTTCATACTTTTTTTTTTAAATTCAATTCAATGAAATTTGGAACAGTGGTCCAGACCAGCCTATACCGAAAATGGGCCAGACCAGGCTATATTTAGATATAGCTGCCATAGAGACCAAACTTGAGCTTTAGGGCCGTAAAACCATAAAAGGCGAATTTATTCTCCGATTTTGCTGAAATTTGAAACAGTGAGCTGCGTTAGGCCCCACGACATTCGCACCGAGTGTTGTTAAAGATCAGTCCATATTTCGATATAGCTGCCACATAGACCGATCTCTCAATTTAAGATATTGGGCCCATAATAGCAGCATTTATTAACCGATTTTGCACAGTGACCTATGTAAGGCTACTTCAGATCCGTACATTTTATTGTTCCGATCGGTTTATGTTTTGATATAGCTGCCATATATACCGATCTTGTGATATTAGTCCTTAGGCCCAGAAATTTCGCTGAAATGGCACAGTGACCTATGTAAGGCTACTCGAGATCCGTGACCTTTATGGTTCCTATCGGTTCATCTTTAGATATAGCTGCCATAGATACCGATCTTGTGATATAAGTCCTTAGGCCCAGAAAATCAGCGTTTATTACCCGTTGGTGGGTGGAGAGTCCAAAGTTCGACCCGGCCGATCTTAATGCCTTTTTACTTGTCTTTACTAAGATAACATAATAACGAAATCTGTTAGAAAATCCCATTTAATTGAATTTTTTTTTATGTTAATACGATTTTTTTCGAATATTTTTAAGGATATTAAAAAATTTTGTGTCTGTTAGAAAAAAATTATACTGATTTTATTTTAACAAAAATTTCAATTAAATTTGATTTTCATAAAATCGTAAACATCAATTTTTCACATTGGAGAATGCATTTTAATGTGCCGAATGGTCCAGACAGAATTCCAAATCTCTCGTCTCCAAACCAAGGGTGAAAAGTATCATTCATAAATGCAAGACATGCAGAAATTTGAAAAACAAATCATGAGCCCATATAATGGCACCGCTTTCTCAAGATAGATGCACTATAACTTCGGCATTTCACGTAACTGGCATGGATTTGCAGGGCCCATTGACATTAAAAGTTCCTCGACACGTCGTTCCTCACTATTAAAAGGCTATGTAAGCATATTTGTATGCTTCGCCTTAAGGGCGGCACATCTAGAGATGACTCTAGTTCGGAACTTTCTACAGCGGCATTTGAAGCCGCTTGTTCTCGTTTCCTTGAGAGGCGCAACCTATCTCGAAAGTCAGTTTCGGATAACGGGAGAAATATCGTTGGTGTCAGTTGCAAAATGCTGCGGGTATTTAAAAGTCTCATACAAGTAGCACCAAGCGACATATCTGAGAAATACACGACACACTGCTTTGAATGGCAGTTTATACCCCTTCATGCTCCATATAAGGGAGGACTTTGGGAGTCAGTCGTCAAGAGTTTCAAAAACCATTTTAAAACAATAGCTCGGCCTTACTTGTTCACCTTCGAACAGTTTTCCACTTTGCTTGCGGGGATCAGGAGTCTTGAACTCTCGTCCAATTTTGCGCTGTCTCTGTGGATAAGAACGACCTCACAGCATTGACACTTTTTGAAAAGCTAGCCGATCATGGCATTTCCCCAGCCTAGTTCTCAAGACAACTCCCTACTGAATAGGTGGCTGAAACAAAAGCCGATTCATCACCACTTCACCATACGATGGAAAGAAGAGTTCCTCAAAGCTCTTCAGAAGCGCTACAAGTGGAAGACCACTTCCCCTAATGTAAAGGTCGGCAATCTGGTTGTTGTTGTAGCAGTGTGTTGTACACTGAGGCGGCAGCCCTTGCCGATGAATGATTCTATCCGGTCAATCCGGTACATACAACCAGCTGCCATGGGATTGTCGGCAATCTGGTAGTCGTGATGAACGATTTGATACCGCCTAGCGACTAGCGTTTGGGATGGGCAGCTTAGACTCATGCTGGGTCCGACAGAAACACAAGAATTGCAGATGTAAAAATTGCATCAGGGGTCATTACTCGACCGATCGTGAAATTGTGTCTTTTACCCTCATTGGACCCCAGTAGTATTAAACAGGAATGGGGGTCTTCCAGTTAGACGTGAAGTGGGGTTAGAGTGGCTGTTGCGTTGAGAAAAGAGAGGCGGTGACGTGACTGGCGGAATTCCCTCAGTCGATGCTGTGTGGACTGTAATAATATGCGATGAACTAGTCTTATTATTCCTCATAGAGCGAGGAATAATAAGTTAGATGACGAGAAGGTAAACCCAACGAAAAAGAGTTAGAGAAAAAAAAAAAATAACGCAATGGTAAAGTTCGGGTAGTGATATAGAGACACTAGTTTTATTATGAGAGAAAGAGTAGAGATGTGTTGCTCACCTTGCTGCGGTTGTAGAAGAAGTGGGCAGTTCATTAGTAAAAGAATTGCAGATGAGCTTAAGTACTAAAAATGGCTTAAGATTAGAAATTCACAATATGTACACTTAGTGCTAATAGATATTTTCTTACGTGCTACAAATTCATTTACAATTCACAATTTGACTTCATATACTTCGACTTATTCTACGATAGATATGTAAAGGGACAAATTCAAATTTGTCCAAGTATATCAATAAAATGTATTGGCATTTTTCTAAGAGTAATACAGAAATTCGTCTCATTATACACACCAACACAGGATGGGGGTATACTAACCTTGCCATTGCTTTTGTAACACCTTTATCGTCTCGACTTTCTAAGCCGAGCTTGCCATGTCCGTCCATCTGTCGAAATCACGATAGCGGTTGGACGCGTAACGCTAGTCGCTTGAAATTTTGCACACGTACTCAATTTTGATGTGGGTCTTTGGGGATTGCAAATGGTCCCTATCGGTCCAGATTTGGATATATTGGGTTGCCCAAAAAGTAATTGCGGATTTTTTAAAAGAAAGTAATGCATTTTTAATAAAGCTTAGAATGAACTTTAATCAAATATGCTTTTTTTACACTTTTTTTCTAAAGCAAGCTAAAAGTAACAGATGATAACTGACAGAAGAAAGAATGCAATTACAGAGTCACAAGCTGTGAAAAAATTTGTCAACGCCGACTATATGAAAAATCCGCAATTACTTTTTGGGCAAACCAATAGCTCTCATGTAAGCAGATCTTTCGATTCATAGATGTGTGAGAAGATTACTGCCGTCCGGTTCCCTGTGTTTTTAAAAATTAGGATAATGAGAAGTGTTTTTCACAGTCCAAATCGGCCCATAACCTGATATATCTCCCATATAAACCGATCTCCCGATTTGACTTCTTGAGCTCCTGGAAGCCACACCTTGTGTCCGATTTGGCTTAAATTTTGCACATACTTTTCCGTTGTGACTTCCAATATCTGTGCCTAGTGCGATCCGAATCGGTCTTAAACCCGCTATATCTCCCATATAAATCGATCTCCCGATTTGACTTCTTCAGGCCTTACAAACCGCAATTTTTGTCAAGTACGGTCCAAATCAGTCTATAACTTGTTAAAGCTCCCACATAAACCGATCTCCCGATTTGACTTCTTGAGCCCTTACAAGCCGCAATTTTTGTCCGATTTGACTAAAATTTTGCATGCGGTGTGCTGTTACGACTTTCAACAACTGTATCAAATAAGATTCAAATCAGTCAATAACCTGATACAGCTCCCATATAAACCGGTCTCTCGATCATCTTTGTTCGGTTCCTAGAAGCTTAAATTTTTGCTGAGTTGACAGAAGTTTGGTATGTAGAATAAAATTATGCACTTCAACTTAATTTATATTGTATAAATTTTTAGCAAAATCCATGGCGGTGGGTTCCTAAGATTCGGCCCGGCCGAACTTAGCACGATTACTTGTTTTCGTTTGCCACTTTACCCTTTTTTATGAATTTCGCTAATATCTCTTCACTTTCAGATTAAACATGCCTGCTCCTGAGCTATACAAATGCCAGCTGTGCCAGAAAAGCCATGCTTTGAGGTACTACCCCAATTTTTTTTTGATGACGGTGGAGTATAGACGAGTGGCTGTACGACGACATGAGTATTGCCGCAATTGGCTTGCGCGAAGCCACACGGTGCAGGAGTGCAAGTCACCAGACACTTGTTGAAAGTGTTGGTTACAACACCACACCTCTGCTGCACCTGCGCAACTTCACAGTGCAGCAAAAATAGGCCCACACTCCCACCAAACCTACTCGGTCGCAGCAGCAACAGGCAAGGTCATTTGCCAAAAGTGTGGGTTCCAACACCACACCTCTGCTGCACCTGCGCAACTTCACAGTGCAGCAAAAGAAGACACACACTTCCACCAAACCTACTTGGTCCCAGAAGCAACAGGCAAGGACCACCATTTCCACCAAGGCAAACGCACCTACAGCCCCACCGAAGAAATCAAAGAGACTAAACGCTACCACCCGCCAAAAATCAAAAATCATCCGCCAAACATCAACACACTCCTCAAGGTAAGCATCAACGCAAGAAGACTCCTAAGTCGACCAACAACCGCGAAACACTGGTGCAAGCCAAGAACCGAAGAATACCAAAAAGCAATCCTCGAATTAAACTTCTTGATTCTATCGGAAGCGATCAAGTCCTTGGCGACAGTGTTATGCGCTAATCCTTTAAATTCTGCGTAAACCCAATGTCCACCACTTCCACTAAGGCAAAAGCTCCTACAGCTCCTTGGAAGACATCAAGGAGACCAAACGCTACTACCCGCCAAAAATCAGCAAGATGCTATCAGAACCATGCCGCAACCAAACATAAACACACCCCTCAAGGCACGCATCAACGCTAGAAGACTTCTAAGTTGACCATCAACCGGCGAAACACGGGTGCGAGCCAGAACCGAAGAATATCATGAAGCAACCCTCTAATACTCAACCAACCTTTTGATTCTATCAGAAGCAATCAAGTCCTTGGCGACAGTGTTATGCGCTACTCCTTTAAATTTTGCGTAAACGCAAGGTCCACCACTTCCACCAAGGCAAAAGCACCTACATCTCCTCGAAGAAATCAAGTAAATCAAACGCTACCACCCGCCAAAAATCAGCAAGATGTCATTAGAACCATGCCACAATCAAACATCAACACCACACCATGCTGCACCTGCGCAACTTCACAGTGCAGCAAGACTCACACTCCCACCGAACCTATTCGGTCCCAGCAGCAACAGGCGAGGTCCACCACTTCCACCAAGGCAAAAACACCTACAGCTCCTCCGAAGAAATCAAGGAGACCAAAGCGACACTCTAATACTCAACCAAACTTCTTGATTCTATCGGAAGTGATCAAGTCCTTGGCGACAGTGTTATGCGCTACTCCTTTAAATTATGCGTAAACGCAATGTCCACCACTTCCACCAAGGCAAAAGCACCTACAGCTCCTTGGAAGAAATCAAGGAAACCAAACGCTACCACCCGCCAAAAATCAGCAAGATGCTATCAGAACCATGCCACAAACAAACATCAACACCACACCATGCTGCACCTGCGCAACTTCACAGTGCAGCAAAAAAGACTCACACTCCCACCAAACCTACTCGGTCCCAGCAGCAACAGGCAAGGTCCACCACTTCCACCAAGGCAAAAGCAGCTACAGCTCCACTGAACAAATCGAAGAGACCAAACGCTACCACCCGCCAAAAATCAGCAAGATGCCATCAGAACCATGCCGCAACCAAACATCAACACACCCCTCAAGGCACGCATCAACGCATGAAGACTCCTAGGTCGACCAACATCCGGCGAAAGACTGGTAAGAGCCAAAAATGTGGCAGCACCAAAAATGGAAATACTGCGAGAAAAATTTTCGGAGATTCTAAAACTACTGCAAGCATAACTGGCTTTAATGAAAATCGTTTAAAAAGGTTTCATACTAAACTTCCTTGCATCGGATGTGGGTTCCAATTAAAACATGTTGCTTTCGATAACTATGCACGAGAGACAAGATAACATTATTTGTTCGAATATCCCTGGTTCATGATGTATTTCAAATTTTGAACAAAAAACTTACTTTTCATTTATTTTTATAATTTTTTTTTTACTAAAAAGTGGCAACCCTGTTTTTTCCCTTTGACCATTTACATCACAGTCTCATCCCTTTTAGCCTTATTTGCTGTAAATCACTAGTGGCTTGTCCTAGCATGATAACCGAAAGTTCTTTTGCGCTCTAACATATAGCTGTAAGAGTGTAGTGGTGATGTTTAATAAAAAATTACTCAAGTGTGAAAAGCTCAAAAATGCCAGCATAGTTTTAGGCGCTTTGGTAGAATTCCATCAAAAAACACTTTTTGCACTGTGTTAACATGCTTTGGGCAAACGGCTAAAGTTTAACGCAATATTCCTTTGACCTCAAAATGAATTTTAGATGCGATGGTAATTAATTTTAAATTAGATTTTCTACTTCTCCTGTTCTGTGTAGCCACTTGTTATGGCAGGAAATTTCTATAAAGTAGGAATATTTATTTATCCCTAAGATATTGTTATTAATTATTTAAACAAAAAATCTAATTTATGTTTTATTTGTCTTTTCGTTGGAAGGATTTTCATCAGTCTTTGATCAAATTGGGTTTTCTTGATAGGGATTCCCAAAAATTTAATACCCCCTGCTGGTAAACAAGAAGTAGGTTCAAGAAATCCTTGGGGCAAATTGTTATGGTAGTGTTGGCAGCATGTTTTCTTAGGGAAATGAAACTGTAAGCCACTTTTTTTTGTTGATTTTTATTAATGATTATGGACACGTGTTCATTTATTATGCATGTAAATCCCACAAATGCATATCTAATGATGAATAATTATGATATGCAAAAATGGAATTTTAAGGAAAAATTTCAATAGAGGTGAACATTTTATGTGACACAAGATTTTGAGCTCGAAACCCATTGTATAGGGGAGCATTTGCATTTGCGTCACATGATACAGGAGCGGTTTGAACTTGTCTTATATGATATTTCTAAGGGACTATGATCGGAACCAGCTATGCAGAAGTGCTGAAAGGGTCTTGCATATGACACATGACTGGGCTAGACCCAGATGGTCTCAATGTTAACCCAGAGAAGACTGAAATATGCCTGTTCACGAGGAGGACGAAGTTGGACCAACTTAACGCACCACGTTTCCTCAATGAGACGATTTCGATATCTGACATGGTCAAATACTTAGGTGTGATCTTGGACAGGAAACTGGGAATTGGAAGTGTCACATTCAGGAGCGTACTGAGAAGGCTCATAGATGTTGGGCTCTATGTAGACGGGCCGTAGGCTCGAAATGGGGCCTAAATCCGAGGATAGTCCACTGTCTCTACAGGAGCATGATTAGACCAAAACATACTTACGCCTCAGTTGTTTGGTGGACTGCTATGGAGAAAACGTGCAACATAAGGACCATACAACAGGTTCAGAGAACATGTTGCCTTGCCAAAGCGCTCAACAATCTTAGGTGTGTGGCCATATTGGGAAGGGGGCGGATTAGTATCTGCACCCTCACATGATTGTGGTGCCATGCAAATTTTATCCCATATATCACCTGATTTCTCTAGATGGCCATGATCAATCTTTATTTGAATACAGCTGCCATTTATATCCATCTGCCGATTTAAGTTCTTGGACCCATAAAATCCTCATTTATTACCCTATTTCACTGAAATTGGACACAGTGATCCAGGCACGGGATACCTGTGAGCACCTTACAGGGTGAAATTTTGAGGTCTGATCTGTGTGGTTTTCATCGTTGTCACGAGAAGCTTAGCTGCTAGCTACTGGGCGTGTCCGCAGGTTGCGGATAGTGGAATTCTCCATACCGAGTAGTGAGCACAACACAGGCTGAACTTTGAGGTCTGATCTGTGTGGTGTTCATCGGGCCGCAAGTTGCGGATAGTGGAATGCTCCATACATAGTAGCTGCAACGGCAGTCGCTGACAATCAGCGGTATCGAGCGGAGAGTAACACTGAAAGGCCGGGCGGCATCGGCTCTTGCATAAATACTGAGTACCTATGATGCTCGATATGGCAAGGCGTGTTATTGGCGCCTTTAAGTAACCAATGGCCAACCTGTTCCCGAGGCTTTCGATCTTTTGGAGCAAGCTCGTTCGCTCACTTACAGGAGCTTGACGAGGATCTCAAACTTCACATGAAAATGCGGCTATAACAACAATAACTGTGAGCTGTGCAGGGCACTTCCTTGAACTACCTTTTATTTATCAACACCCAAGCACGCAGTGTTGATTTCCTGCTCCGCTTAACCTATATCAGTTTCCTGTTATTGTTGTTCTAAAACCAAACTCAACCCCAGGGTGAATTGTGAGACACTTAAAACTTTAACTAAACAAAACAAACCAGTAAAGCAAACAACACCAACATCCTCACCACGGCCGTTAGCTCTGCCACCTCCATTGGCATTGGGCAATTGTTGGTCAGTTGGTGATGTTGTTTCTTTGGCTGGTGGTTGCCTTCTATGTTACACCAGTAGCAAATATTCTTGTTGCTTTGGAAAGTTCTGAAAGTTTTCCAAAGTTTCGTCTTAGGAAAATAATTTGTTAAATAGTCAACAGAACATCTACCCTTTCTCAGCTACTTAAAAAGATAAAACGAAATGAGAGAGAGGGATAAGCTTAGCAGGATAATTGCACCATCATGAGTTCGCTTTTTAGGATAATATATTTAAGATATTTAAACAAAAATTGTTGTTAAAAGAAAGTTGAATAGAAACAAGTAAAAGCATGCTAAATTCGGCCGGATCGAATCTAGAAAACCCTTCACCATGGAGTTTGCATAAAATGTACTCAAACGAACTTAGTTGAAGGGTATGCAAATTTGCAAATTTTGGCCATGAACATTACACTAAGGAACTGGGGCAAACTTCTTACATATCAATGAGTGCTGTGGGATTCAATTTTAAGCTCAATGAAAGGGACCTCCATTTTATAGCCGAGGCCGAACGGTGTGCCGCAGAGCGACACCTCTTTGGGGAGAAATTTCTACATGGCATAGTACCTCACAAATGTCGACAGCATTAGGAGGGGAAAACCAACGTTGGAAATTTTATCCGATGGTCTCGCCAAGATTCGAACCCAGGCGTGCAGCGTTCTAGACAGACATGCTAACCTCTGCGCTACGGTGGCTATCATTGTTGAAGGGCATTCGTGTAATGTTTCTTCTAAAAATCTAACATAAACAAGAAAAAATTTAAACTTCTAGGGGTCGTCGAAGCGGATCGGGGGATTCGATTATAAGGAAGCTTTATCAGGGTTTTTAACCGATTACGACCATACTTACCATGGATGCTGAATACTTACCATGGATGGTGAATACTTACCATGGATGGTGAATACTTACCATGTATGTTGAATACTTACCATGGATGCCAAATACTTCCCATGGATGGTGAATACTTACCATGGATGGTGAATACTTACCATGGATGGTGAATACTTAACATGGATGTTGAATACTTACCATGGATGGTAAATACTTACCATGGATGTTGAATACTTACCATGGATGCCGAATACTTACCATGAATGCTTAATACTTACAATGGATGCTAAATCAGACAAAAATTGCGGCTTCCAGGGGCTAAAGATGTCAAATCTAGAGATCGGTTTAGGTGGAACCTATATCAGGTTATAAACCGATTTGGATCGCACTCAGCACAGTTATTGACAGTCGTAACAGACCATTCGGTGTAAAATTTCAACAAATTCGGACAAAAATTGCGGATTCCATGGGCTAAAGTTAAAAAATAGATAGGTCGGTTTATATAGGAGGTATATCAGGGAATAGACCGATTTATTCCGTACTTCCGCACAGTTATTGGAAGTCATAAGAAACCACACAGTGAGAAATTTCAACGAAATCGGATTACCATTGCGGCTTCCATGGGCTAAAGATATCAAAAAGGGAGATTGATATGGGAGCTATATCAGGGTATAGATCGATTTGAACCGCACTTCGCACAGTTTTTAGACATCATAACAAATCACTCCATACAAATGTCAGCAAAATCGGACAAAAATTGCGTCTCACAGGGGCTAATGATATCAAATCTGGAGATTGGTTTATATGGAATCTATGTCAGGGTGGAGACCGATTGAGAACCTATTTGGCACAGTTGTTGGAAGTCATAAAAACCTACACTGTGAGAAATTTCAGCGAAATCCGATAACAATTGCGACTTCCAAGGGCTAAAAACATCAAATATAATGTATAAATCGATTTTAACCCTACTTCCCACAGTTATTAGAAGTCACATCAAAACACTCCGTGCGAAATTTCAGCCAAATCGGACCAAAATTGCAGCTTCCAGAGACTTAAAAACTGAAGATCGGTTTATATGAGAGCTATATCCGGTTACATACCGATTTGGACCGTACTAAGCACACTTTTTGGAAGTCACAAAAAATCACTTCTTGAGAATTTCAGCGAATTCGGACAAAAATTGCGGCTTCGAGAGGCTCAAGAAATCAAATCGGGAGATCGGTTTATATGGGAGCTATAACCGGTTACAGACCGAATCGGGCCGAACCGTAGCACAGTTTTTGGGAAGTCACACTAAGTGCGATATTCCAGCGAAATTGGAAAACAATTGCCGCTAGGGGCTCAAGAAAAAACCGGGAGATCGGTTTATATGGGAGCTATATCCTGTTATAGACCGATTTGGACCGAATCTAGGACAGTTTTCGGAAGCCATATAAAAAAACTACATGCGAAATTTAAGCAAAATCGGGAAAAATTGCGACTTCTAAGAGCCCAAGAAATCAAATCGGAAGATCGGTTTATATGGGAGCTATAACCGGTTACAGATCGATTCTGGCCGAACCTAGCACAGTTTTGGGAAGTCATAAAACATTACGTGTGAAATTCAAGCGCAATCGGAAAACAAATGGCGCTTCTAGGGGCTCAAAAAAATCGGTACATCGGTTTATATGACAGCTATATCCGGTTACAGACCGATTTGAACTGTACTAAGCACAGTTTTTGGAAGTCATAAAAATGGAAACACTACGTGCGAAAATTAAACGAAATCGGAAAACAATTGAGGCTTCTAAGGGCTCAAGAAATCAAATCGGGCGATCGGCTTCGAACGCTATTGTGATTTCGACAGAGGAACGGGCATTGCCCTACAACACTACTGTGGTACAGGGTATTATAACTTAGTGAATTTGTTTGTAACACCCAAAAGGAAGAGAGATAGACCCATTGATAAGTATACCGATCGACTCAGAATCACTTTCCGGTCCTATTCAGCTATGTCCATCTGTCTGTCCGTCCGTCGGTCTGTCCGTCTGTCCATGTTAATTTGTGTACAAAGTGCAGGTCGCAGTTTTCATCCTATCGTCTTCAAATTTGGTACAGGTATGTTTTTCAGCCTAAAGACGAAGCCAATTGAAAATGGACAAAATCGGTTCAGATCTTTATACAGCTCCCATATATATGTTCGTCCGATTTGCAGTAATACTGCATTAAAATGGTCATTTGTTAGTCGATTCTTTCGAAATTTGGCAGGAAGGATTTCCTTATGACTCCCGACATTACAGGAGAAATTAATAAAAATCGGTTCAGATTTGAATATAGCTGCCATATATATGTTCGTCAGATTTTGGGTAATGTTGAAATTAAATGGTCATTTGTTAACCGATTCGCTTGAAATTTGTTAGGAATGATTTTCTTATGACTCTCTACGTTAGATGCGAATTTCATTGAAATCGGTTCAGATTTGAATATATCTCCCATATATATGTTCGTCAGATTTGCAGTAATACTGCAATAAAATGGATGGTCATTTGTTAACCGATTTTTTTGAAATTTGGCAGGAAGGATTTTCTTATGACTCCCGACATTCATAGACATCGGTTCAGATTTGCATATATCTCTCATGTATATGTTCGTCAGATTTTGAATAATTTGCAATCATGTTGTCATTAGTCAACCCTAGTTATTACAGTTTAAATATATTTTTGCTCGCCGACGTCCATCAAAAATTGTTCAGAAATGGTTATAGCTCCCACATTGTACTGATAGGGTAGGTGTAGGGTATTATACAGTAGGCACCGCCGGACTTTTGCCCTTCCTTACTGTTTTTTTCTGTGGAACTAAGCCCCTTCAAGCAAAACTAAGACTAATTTGAATGAAAATCGCTCAAAAAATGGATTTTTTACTTCGAAAACTTAAAATGGAAATTGAAAAATCCCATTCAGCCACACTCAAATAAAGATTTTCCCATGAACCTCCTTTTGAATTGTAATGAAAATTCAAAATCAGCCATTCGGAATTGAATTGTCAAAAATTGTATACTTTTAGGTCACTCTACGAGTTGCACGTATTCCAAATAATTATAAAAACATGCATGCATTTAGGCGACCAACAAACAAACAAACATTCGCTAATTCAAATTCCACCAGTCGTAGTAAATAATTATGCAAAAATATACTCCAAGCGTTGTATTTTGCATTGAATTTCAATGTGGCATTTAATTTGTTGCATATTTAGAAGCTTAACTATAATAGGGTTTGATAGTGTAGTCTACTTTTAGGCTCGGTGGGAATATCACAATGACTATTACAAATTGAATAGCTGTGTGAAAAATTAATGAGATGTAAATAAACAAATCCTAGCACAACAATTTTATGGCAGCGGAAAACAAATTTCAATTCCAGTCCCTTTCTAGCACTCAGAAATCAGTGATCAGTAATTTGCATAACTAAAAAGGTGTAGAGCAAAAACAAAAAATTACAAACAATGAATAAGTTAATGATAATAAAACATAACTACCATTACAGTTGTATGGAAACTGCCAAATTTATTCAATACCATACCCCTAATGTATTACACTTTTCCCCCTAAAAGCATGTTGACCTATATATGGAACAAAACAAAAAATGCTCCAGCCTATTGGTTGGTAATACTATTGAAAATTTTGAAGTCTTACCCACTGAGGGATTTTGTTATACTTTACATCACTTCGCTTTCCTTCCCTCCATCCCCTTGCAACTTTTCATATGTTGAATTATTAATTTGCGGCAATAGTGTAAAGTCAGTCAATACGAGTAGTTGTTAAATCCCTTGCGTTGTTGTTGTGGTTTCATGACTTTAACCTATAAATTTAATTGCATATTGATGTTTGTAGCATAACTTTAGACACATACACTCAAATGTTAAATGACACATATGAAAGTGGAAACTATTGAATGTTTTCATGGCAAATTAAATATGTAAATTAAGAGCAAGAAGCATCGAATCGAAAATATTCAAAAATTTTAAACTTTAAAAATTTAAATATAAATTGAAATTATTTGATTTTACTTTAAAATTTAATAATATAGGAAATCCAACAATAAAGTATCAAGTATTAAGGACGAACTTGAAATTCGGTGATAATCACTGATATTTTTTATAAGCAAAAATACAGTGATAATCAGTGTTATCTTCTAATAAGAGATAATTCAGTGATAATCAAAAGAAAATCATTGATACTCGCAGAAATTTTTCCAAATTTTTCTAAAAGAAATAATTCAGTGATAATCACTGAAACTTTTCTAAAAAAAATACAGTAATAATCACTGATAATTTTCTATAAGAAATAATTCACTGATAGTCACTAAAATTTATTATAAAGGGAAATTAAATGACAATCACCAAAATTTTTCAAAAAAAAATCTATGATAATCACTGATAGCTTTACATTAGAAAAAAAAAATCAGAGGAAAGGTTTCCAAAACAAAAAAAAAAACTAAGTGATAATCATCGATACTTTCGTATAAGAAAAAATCCAGTGGTAATCACTGATAGTTTTTCAAAAGTAAAAACTCAGTGATAATCATCGATATTTTCCTATAAGAAAAATTTCAGTGATAATTTCTTACAAATTTTTTTAAGAAAAAATTCCTGGCACTAAAATTTTTCAATAGGAAAAAGTTATGTGATAATAACTAACTCTTTCCTATAAGAAACAATTCTGTGATAATCACTGAAATTTTTTAATAAGAAAAATTTAATCAATTTGACAAAAGTGTTGATAAAGATACATGGTGTACTAGAAATCGTGATCCACCATGTCAAAGTGTTTTGACAACAGCACTCTGTTGCCTAACTTTTATAAGTCCTTTGCTTTGCCATTCTTTGAATAAAAAGCATTGAATATGATTTCGAGCTGGAGTATATTCGAAAAATCTCGAAACGATTTTAAAGATCAAAATAAAAGATCACAAACAGACAAACCAAACGAATTGGCCCGTCGCACAGTGGGAGAAAATTGACAAAAGTAGTAACAAGTAAAAGCGGACAAGGGTTAAGGGCCCAAAAAGTCAAATCGGGAGATATGAACCGTACTTTGCACAGTTGTTGGAAGTCATAACAGAATACTACCTGCTGAGTTTCAGCCAAATCAAACAAAAATTGCGGCCTATAAGAGCTAAAGAAATCAAATTGGGAGATCGGTTTATATGAACCGTACTAGGCACAGCTGTTTGAAGTCATAACGGAACGCTACATGCAGAATGTCAGCCAAGTGGTACAAAAAAATGCGGCTTGTAAGGGCTCAAGAAGTCAAATCGGGAGATCGGTTTGTATAGGAGCTATATCAGGTTATTAGTCCATTTGGACCGTACTTAGCACAGTTGTTGGATGTCATAACAGACCACCATGGGCAAAATTTCAGCCGAAACGGATAAAAATTTCGGCTTCCAAGGGCTTTAAAAGTCAAACCGAGAGATCGGTTTAAATGGGAGCTATATCAGATTATAAAGCGATTTGAAGTCATAACGGAACACTACTTGCCAAATTTCAGCCAAATGGGACAAAAATTGCGGTTTATAAGGGCTGAAGATATCAAATCGGCAGATCGGTTTATATGGGAGCTATATCTAAGTCTGAACCGATATGGCCCATTTGCAATCCCCAAAGACCTACATCTCTGTTAAGTAAAATTGCAAATTTTGCCCATGAACATTCCACTAAGGAACAGGGGCAAACTTCTCACATATCTATAAGGGCAGTCCGATTCAAGTGTAAGCTCAATGATAAGGGGCCTGTGTTTTATAGCCGAGTCCGAACGGCGTGCCGCAGTGGGACACCTCTTTGGAGAGAAGTTTTACCTGACATAGTACCTTAAAAACGTTGCCAGCATTAGGAGGGGAAAACCACCGCTGAAATTTTATTTTCTGATGGTCTCGCCAGGATTCGAACCCAGGCATTCAGCGTCATAGGCGGACATGCTTACCTTTGCGCTACGGTGGCCTCCCTCCTCATCTCTGTTAAGTATCTGTACAAAATTTCTACCGGCTAGCTTAAAGCGTTTGACCGCTATTGTGATTTCGACAGACGGACGGACTGACTGACATGGCTAGATCGACTCAGAACGTTGAGACGATCAGGAATAGATATACTTTAATCTTCTTGTAACAAACAAATCAGTGATAATCATTGACTTTTCTATAAGAAAAAATCATTGATAATCACTGATATATTTTTATGAAAAAATATTCTGTGATATTCGCTGAAATTTTTCTAAAAGATATAATTCAGTGATTATCGCTCAAACTTTTCTATAAAAAACACAGTGATACTCAGTGATAATTCTCTATATGAAAAAAATCCAGTGGTAATTTCTTAAATTTATTATAAAAAGAAATAAAATTTCAATCACTTAAATTTTTCTAAAAGAAAAAAATCTGTGATAAACACCGATAGCTTTACATAAGAAAAAAATTCAGTGGTAATCACTGATTGTTTTCCCTAAAAAAAAGAAACTCAGTGATAATCATCGATAATTTCTTAAATTTTTTTTAAGAAAAAAATTCTGTGACAAATTGCCACTAAAATTTATCAACAAAAAAAGTTTGAGTGATAATCACTGAAACTTTTCTATAACACAACATTCTGTGATAATCACTGAAATTTTTTTTATAAGAAAAATTTAATCAATTTGACTTAGACTTAGACGAATATTTCGAGGTGTTACAAACTGAATGACTAGAATAGTGTGCCCCCATCCAATGGTGGTGGATATAAACATTAGTGATAATCACTAAAATTTTACTATAGAAAACAAATTGTGATAATCACTGAAAATTTTTTATTAAAAGAATCAGTGATAATCACTGAAATTTTTTCAATAAGAAAATAAATCAGTGGTTATCATAGAAATTTTTCGATAAGGAAAAATTATGTGACTATCACTGAAACTTTTCTTTGAAAAACAAGTAAAAAGGCCTTAAGTTCGGCCGGGCAGAACTTTGGATACCCACCACCTCGGGTATATATGTAAACCACCTTTCATCAAAATTCGGTGAAAATTTCATACCTTATACTCATATACCTCATACCGATCTGAACTATATACGACACGATGTCGATAAGCCGAACATAAGTCACTGTGTCAAATTTCAGTGAAATCGGATTATAAATGCGTCTTTTATGGGGTCAAGACTTTAAATCGAGATATCGGTCTACATGGCAGCTATATCCAAATCTGGACCGATTTGGGCCAAGTTGCACAAACATGTCGAAAAGCCTAACACAAAGCACTGTCCCAAATTTCGGCGAAATCGGACAATAAATGCCTCTTTTATGGGCCCTAAACCTTAAATCGAGAGATCGGTCTATATGGCAGCTATATGCAAATCTGGACCGATCTAGGCAAAATTGAAGAAGGACGTCGAAGAACCTAACCAAACTCACTGTGTTAGATTTCAGCGACATCGGACAATAAATGCGTCTTTTATCGCCCCAAAACCTAAAACCTAGATATCGGTCTATATGGCAGCTATACCCAAATCTTGACCGATCTGTGCGATATTGCAGAAGTATGTCAAGGGGCTTAACTTAACTCACTGTTCCAAATTTCAGCGACATCAGACAATAAATGAGCATTTTATGGGCCCAAAACCATAAATCAAGAAATCGGTCTATATGGCAGCTATATCTGAATCTGAACCGATCTGGACCAAATTGAAGAAATATGTCAAAGGGCCTAAGACAACTCACTGTCCCAAATCTCAGCGAAATCGGATAATAAATGTAGCTTTTATGGGCCTAAGACCCTTAATCTGAGGATCGGTCTATATGGCAGCTATATCCAAATCTGAACCGATCTAAGCCAAATTGACGAAGTATGTCGAAGGGCCTATCACAACTCACTACCCCAAATTTCAACAAAATCGGATAATACATGTGGCTTTTATGGGCCTAAGACCCTAAATCGGCGGATCGGTCTATATAGGGGCTATATCAAGATATAGTCCGATATAGCCCATCTTCGAACTTAACCTGCTTATGGACAAAAAAAGAATCTGTGCAAAATTTCAGCTCAATATCTCTATTTTTAAAGACTGTAGCGTGATTTCAACAGACAGACGGACGGACATGGCTAGATCGTCTTAGATTTTTACGCTGATCAAGAATATATATACTTTATAGGGTCGGAAATGGATATGTCGATGTGTTGCAAACGGAATGACAAAATGAATAAACCCCCATCCTTCGGTGGTGGGTATAAAATATAGTAATAATCATTAAATTTTTTTTTAAATCTGTGATAATCGCTGAAATTTTTCAATAAGAAAATAAATCAGTGATAATCTTAAAAATTTTTCAATAAAGAAAAATGCAGTGACTATCACTGAAACTTTTCTTAAAAAAAAATTCGGTTATAAACACTAACAGCCGGACAGATGATTACAACGGAAAGACGGATGGTTAGACAGACACAGGGACAACGCTCTATCATCTTAGAATTTTGAAGTTACCGAGAATATGTCGCTGAAAAAAAGTCTATCATTACATAAAAACACATGCATTGGGAAAAGTACAGCTAAAAGACAGGGTTGGCGAGCGTGGTTAATGTGGTAATTGTATCATAAAGGCGTTTTCGCATATTAATACGATTCAAATACAACATACCAACGGCCATTGAAGCCATCGCACGTAATATGGTTGAAAATTTTCTAACCAAAGACGAACGCCTCCCATAGTAGTTGGTGTGTGTTGCTATCTCTGGCTTTCCTTTTCCATTTGCAAAGAAAATCGAAATAGAAACAAACAAATATTTTAAAATTTTATGAACTTCGCCCTAACTGTTAAAATACTTGAAAATGAAAGAGAATACATATACTTTGTAATTGTTGTAGCGCTGCCCCGTATCCAATGGTGTTGATACGGGGCAGCAATGGAGAATTTAGAAAAATGTATCAATCTTTCAAATTCCTTTGTGTAATCTGCTTTACCAATATATTGCTCTACAAATTCTAATACAAATTGTATGTTAGTATTCTGTATCTTAAAAATCCCCCTTCATAATTATGTGAGATGGCACTACTAACCATATATATAACGATACCCTACCATATGTTGCCACCTTTGGTCGACTTAGAAATTCGTACAACACTTTTCTCTTGTAAACAATTTAATCTCTCACTCAAAGATGCCTATAGTTTTATTATCTAGAGCTTTTAGAGGGAAAATGCCGAAAATCCCCACCAACCAACCAACCAACGATGTATGAACAATGAATCAAGCATTGTACTTATAACAAGAACATTGTTTAACTTGCCAAAGTATAGTTTATGGCATACGAGTAGCCATTACATGTAGCATACTTTAAGGGGATATTAAATATACTGCTAATATACATATGTAGCATATAGCAATAACTTTTCAAAAGGGGATTAAAGTGTGATTACACCATTAAGAGAAGAAAAGGTGAGAGAGAGGTAGTTTGGGAGCATATACTTTAGGGATACGTGAATAACCAAAAGTTGGAAAGATGGATGTAGCGCGTTTGGCTTAAAGCCAAAGTATCAGCACAGATGTTGCAGTCAAGGTTAAATGCTCTTGGCCAAAATTTTCTATTACAAAGTTTCAACTTCATGGAAGGGGTTTATTAATACTTTGTTTTACTTCTCCATGTGAATATTTGCTTGAGCTTAGCCCCTTATTAAAGCTTATTAAATATGTTGGCCTTTCTTTCCATAAAAACTGCATAATTTAGCCTGTTTCGGTAAACATTTTGGCAATTTTATTATTATGTCCATTTCAAGGTTATCAAATGTGTGCTGACCAAACTGTTGCCGCATAGCCTTGGGACTTTTCAAAAATAAGTTCTTAATATTTTTGGTAAAACTTGAAGCAGCTGGGTGAATAACTCATTGTTTAGACAATGATAACATTTGGGAAAATTATGCCCTTATGCCAAGTAGAAAGAGGTCACCAGAGATTTTAGACCAAGGTCACACATGTTTCGGTTATGAACATTAATGGCATTGTTGTATGCAACAAATTCGGAGCGGAATTGAAAGAAGTTGACGAATATATATTTTTGGGATTCAAGGTTTACAGGTTCTTAGAAATCTACTATTATTGGTGAGATTCTTGGAAAACTTCTACTTTAAAATCGTTCTATAAAGGTGGGAATGAAAACAAGTCTTTTCTACTTCACCCTTTAAGGGCTGGTCCTCTATTTTCTTGTCCGATTTTGATGAAATTATTTATAATAGTCATTTTTATACCCACCACCGAAGGATGGGGGTATATTCATTTTGTCATTCCGTTTGCAACACATCGAAATATCCATTTCCGACCCTATAAAGTATATATATTCTTGATCAGCGTAAAAATCTAAGACGATGTAGACATGTCCGTCCGTCTGTCTGTTGAAATCACGCTACAGTCTTTAAAAATAAAGATATTGAGGTGAAATTTTGCACAGATTCTTTTTTTGTCCATAAGCAGGTTAAGTTCGAAGATGGGCTATATCGGATTATATCTTGATATGGCCCCCATATAGACCGATCCGTGGATTTAGGGTTTTAGGCCAATAAAAGCCACCTTTATTATCCGAATTTGTTGAAATTTGGGACAGTGAGTTGTGTTAGGCCCTTCGACATCCTTGTTTAATTTGGCCCAGATCGGTCCAGATTTAGATATAGCTGCCATATAGACCGATAGCCGGGTTTAGGTTCTTAGGCCCATAAAAGCCATATTTATTTTCCGATTTTGTAAGTTGTGTGTAGGACAGTGAGTTGTGTTAGGCCGTTCGACATCGTTCTTCGATTTGGCCCAGATCAGTCCAGATTTGGATATAGCTGCCATATAGACCGATCTCTCGATTTAAGGCTTTGGGCATATAAAAGCCGTATTTATTGTCCGATGTCGCCGAAATTTAGGGAGGTGAGTTGTGTTGGGCTCTTCGACATCCTTTTTTAATTTGGCGCAGACCGGTCCAGATTTGGATATAGCTGCCATATAGACCGATCTCTCGATTTAAGGTTTTGGACCATAAAAGGCGCATTTATTGTCCTATTTCGCCGAAATTTGGGTCAGTGAGTTGTGTTAGGCCCTTCAATATTTTGGTGCAACTTCGCTCAAATCGGTTCAGATTTGGATATAGCTGCCATATAGACCGATCTCTCGATTTAAGGCTTTGGGCCCATAAAAGGCGTATTTATTGTCCGATGTCGCCGAAATTTGGGACGGTGAGTTCTGTTGAGCCCTTCGATATACCTTTTTTATTTGGCGCAGATTGGTCTAGATTTGGATATAGCTGCCATATAGACCGATCTCTCGTTTTAAGGTTTTAGGCCATAAAAGGCGCATTTATTGTCCGATTTCGCCGAAATTTGGGACAGTGAGTTGTGTTAGACCCTTCGATATCCTTATTTAATTTGGCTCAGATCGGTCCAGATTTGGATATAGCTGCCATATAGACCGATATCTCCATTCAAAGTCTTGGCTCCATAAAAGGCGCATTTATAATCCGGTTTCACTGAAATTTGACACAGTGACTTATGTTAGGCTTTTTGACATCCTTGTCGTATATGGTTCAGATGGTTTTTTTATTTTGTAATAAACAATTGAACAATGGCTTGTACATATTAGTATTTGGTCCAAATCGGATATATTTCGATATAGCTGCTATGGGGCATAAGATATGCATTTTTCACCGGATTTTGACGAAAGGTGGTTAACATATATACCCGAGGTGGTGGGTAACCAAAATTCGACCCGGCCGAACTTTTTACTTGTTTAAGGTTAAAAGAGGGTATGGATATTAATCCTCCCCATGTCACTATGGACATACACCTAGGCCAATAATTGGCTTGTTGTGCGCTCTAAATACTAAAAAGTAACCTTGAAAAGAAAGTCTAAGTCAGGAATTCAGTGCTACTTACACAGTCCCCAAATGTTTTCCATACAACGCCCCTAAGATGATTCATGTCTGGCATTGTGTCCTCACCCACCTAAAAGCCGGTGTTAACCGCGATAGCCGGGCAATGACATAGGAAATGCTCCAATGCACAGTGAAATAGAATCGAGATAACTCTTTGAAATTTTAAATACCTCACCTCGAGATCATGTGAAATATTTCAACGCACCAAGTGTTCCGGCGCCTCTTGCCAGGGCCCTAACGTTGCACACTGGGAGAAAATCGAAAACTAAAAAAAATATGACGTGTGAGAACGGGTAAAGATATCTCTTTAAAATTTGGAATGGATAGAGCTGAGGTGTCAGCACGATCGTGTGTATACCTCAAGTTGGAAATTTTTTAGGAAATTTGAGCACCATCCAGGAAAAAAAAATATTTTTGAATATCAGACCACAAATGAAGATTTAGCCTGAAGGGGCATGCTAAGTGGCGTTAGGTTCACTTAGCGCCTTAAAATTTTGCACATGATCTCGATAACACCTCAGCTTCAACCTGTTCAAATTTCACAGAGTTGTGTTTATCCGTTCTCATAGGACATATTGTTTAACTAGTTTTTTTCGGTTCCATCGCACTGTCCAACGTCTCTTCACACCTTACACATGCCATCACTTGACGCACCTATTTTGCATAAGTGATCTGGTAGTTGTATGTGTTCCATTAGGATACCGAATGCTATACTGACCTCCTTCTTACTTCCTTTTAATAAAGCAACTTGTATCACGTCGACCCGAAAAGCTTTGGGTTAATCAAGTTTATTGATGACAGTCCTTCGGCCTTCACTGCCAAATCGTCTGCTCTTTCATTCCCCCTTTCGCCGCTATGACCCAGCACCCTAACGATGCGGATTGTGTCATCCTCAGATAAGGCGTTAATCTCCTTCTTACACTCGTGACCATACTGTGCCGATTGTAATCGTCCTGGTTTACCGTCTGGTTAGGCAGTCGAAAACAGATCTCCGTCCCTGGGTTCTTAATGTAGACCCCCAGGACCACTCTGACTTCTAACCTTGATCTATCTGTGTAGCATGATCTTCGGGGAGAACAATACCAAAATTCGGTCAATCCAAGACTGTGCCTTTGGCAGCAGTGTTTTGTACTCGACCTCAAGTGTTATCTCAGGTATCCGATCGGAAACCTCTTCTAATCCATCCTGGTTTCTTATCGCCTCTCGATTATTCCGCTATGGTATGACCTGCTCTTAGCATCTATCCATCGCCTACCCATCACCCTAAATCTCATAGCCACAGTGGCTGCCTCACACTTAATCTGGGTCGGATATATAGAATAGTCTTCAGTGCCCTAGTGGGCGTGGTCCTCATCGCTCCACCTTTGCCAAGACAATATGTTCACTGAACCTGTTGTACGGTCCTTACGCTGCACTTTTTCCCCATCACAGTCCACCAAACTACTGAGGCGTAAGTAAGTATTGGTCTAATCACGCTGCTGTAGAGCCAGTGGACTATTCTCGGATGCAGGCCCCATTTTTTATTTTTTTGTATTATTCAACCCATTCGTCTTTAATGGGTTAAAATCTGTACATTGTAAGAAATTCCATTGCCATCTATATAATAACTATCTCTTTAAAGCATCTTATGTTAATTTTCTCCATATGCAAACTCATTAAATCGCCTTACACCATCTAATCACTCCCCCAAATGGCACTTAAATGATAATAATGGCCTGCACACGTGCCCATGTTCCATGAAGTCATCTGCTTAACAATAAAGCATTTCAATTATATTTCTTGTAAATCCCATTAAATTTAATAAACATTCCAGACTAGACAGCAACCCAACTATACCACTAAGGTTGAGGGAAATGCCTTCACCCCATCCCATTCCACCTTGCAGTAATGTAACACCATTTGTGCCTAATGTCCGATAAAGTTTATCGAAAAAGGGGCTGCTAATTAAAATGAAAATCAAAAGGCCAAGATGAGACAAAATCCCCATGTCCGGCAGTTATATCATCCAAAGGAATGGGAATGAGGCATAACAACAGACAAGATGATGTTAATCCTGTGCATGACTTAATCACACATTTCTTATTCCTATTGCAAGTATACTGCTTTGATTTATCCAAATGCCCATAACTCACACCCACACCCATGCGACCACGCCCCGACGCATGGTCACCATATGACTTAGCAAGCAAATCTGTTAAAAATTGAACAACTCTGAAATTAATTGCATACTTTTGAGAGCGTTAATTTAATAATGTCATACGAAATCAGTACGTGCATAAAGTTGCTTAGTGCATGTCAAAGGGGTTGCTAACGCAGAGGATATGTAGCAGCATTTCAGGGGGGGATGATGTTGTCAACGTTTAGGATATCCTTAATAATATTTCCATGCAACAGCACGTTTTGTTTTGTCTAAACCAAATAGTTCAATTAAATGAATATCATAGCCCAACAGCATGCACCGGGGGGGTAAGATTACTCTGGGCATGTTTAAAGCAAAATTTTAATGTTGAAATCCTTTGCATACTTTTGTGTGAGGCTGAACTGTAGCCATTCTCGGAAGAGCATGTTTCTATGTGGTCATAGGGTTAAGACATGGTTGACATTGAGTGTAACCTTTTACTTCTGACAAAAACAAAACCTTTTTTCAATTCAGTGTTGGAGTCTCTGCTATGAATCTTTATTTCAATGCAGTGGCAGCGTTGAAATAATTGCATATTTTTGGGGTTTTAATTAAAGCGTAACAATACGTGACATAAGCTTTTGGGCAAAATGTGAAAATTAGTTGCCATCCATAGTATTTAAGGTACTGAAATTTAAATGGCATTCGTTATATTATAATAACTTTCTTTTTTGTTTTTAAGGAAATCTTGGAAAAATGATTTTGTTATTATTCTGTTTTTATACCCACCACCGAAGGATGGGGGTATATTCATTTTGTCATTCCGTTTGCAACACATCGAAATATCGCTACAGTCTTTAAAAATAGAGATATTGAGCTGAAATTTTGCACAGATTCTTTTTTTGTTCATAAGCAAGTTAAGTTCGAAGATGGACTATATCGGACTATATCTTGATATAGCCCCCATATAGACTGATCCGCCGATTTAGGGTCTTAGGCCTATAAAAGCCACATTTATTATCCGATTTTGTTGAAATTTGGGACAGTGAGTTCTGTTAGGCCCTTCGACATCCTTCGTCAATTTGGCTCAGATCAGTCAAGGTTTGGATATAGCTGCCATATAGACTGATCCGCCGATTTAGGGTCTTAGGCCTATAAAAGCCACATTTATTATGCGATTTTGTTGAAATTTGGGACAGTGAGTTGTGTTAGGACCTTCGACATCCTTCGTCACTTTGGCTCAGATCGGTCCAGGTTTGGATATAGCTGCCATATAGACCGATCCTCCGATTTAGGGTCTTAGGCCCATAAAAGCCACATTTATTATCCGATTTCGCTGAAATTTGGGACAGTGATTTGTCTTAGGCCCTTCGACTTCCTCCGTTAAATTGGCCCAGATCGGTTCAGATTTGGATATAGCTGCCATATAGACCGATCCTCCGGTTTAGTGTCTTAGGCCCAAAAAAGCCACATTTATTACCCGATTTTTATGAAATTCGGGACAGTGAATTATGTAAGGCCCATCGATATCCTTTTTTAATTTGGCTCAGATCGGTCCAGATTTGGATATAGCTGCCATATAGATCGATCCTCCGATTTATGGTGTAAGGCCCATAAAAGCCACATTCATTATCCGATTTTGTTGAAATTTGGGACAGTGAGTTGTGTTAGGCCCTTTGACATATTTCTTTAATTTGGTCCAGATCGATCAAGATTTGGATATAGCTGCCATATAGATCGATCCTCCGATTTATGGTGTAAGGCCCATAAAAGCCACATTCATTATCCGATTTTGTTGAAATTTGGGACAGTGAATTGTGTAAGGCCCATCGATATCCTTCTTTAATTTGGCTCAGATCGGTCCAGATTTGGATATAGCTGCCATATAGATCGATCCTCCGATTTGGGGTCTTAGGCCCATAAAAGCCACATTTATTATCCGATTTCGCTGAAATTTGGGACAGTTATTTGTCTTAGGCCCTCCGACTTCCTCCGTTAAACTGGCCCAGATCAGTTCAGATTTGGATATAGCTGCCATATAGACCGATCCTCCGGTTTAGGGTTTTAGACCCAAAAAAATGCCACATTTATTATCCGATTTTGTTGAAATTTGGGACAGTGAGTTGTGTTAGGCCCTTTGACATATTTCTTCAATTTGGTCCAGATCGGTTCAGATTTGGATATAGCTGCCATATAGACCGATTTCTTGATTTATGGTTTTGGGCCCATAAAATGCTCATTCATTGTCCGATGTCGCCGAAAATTGGAACAGTGAGTTAAGTTAAGCTCCTTGATATACTTCTTCAATATCGCACAGATCGGTCCAGATTTGGATATAGCTGCCATATAGACCGATGTCTAGGTTTTAGGTTTTGGGGCCATAAAAGACGCATTTATTGTCCGATGTCGCTGAAATTCGAGACAGTGAGTTTGGTTAGGCTCATCGACGTCCTTCTTCAATTTTGTCCAGATTGGTTCAGATTTGAATATAGCTGCCATATAGTCCGATCTCACGATTTAAGGTTTAGGGCCCATAAAAGAGGCATTTATTGTCCGATTTCGCCGAAATTTGGGACAGTGCTTTGTGTTAGGCCCTTCGACATGTTTATGCAACTTGGCCCAAATCGGTCGAGATTTGGATATAGCTGCCATGTAGACCGATGTCGCGATTTAAAGTCATGGCCCCATAAAAGGCGCATTTATAATCCGATTTCACTGATATTTGACGCATGGACTTATGTTCGGTTTTTCGACATCCGTGTCGTATATAGTTCAGATCGGTATGAGGTATATGAGTATAAGGTATGAAATTTTCACCGAATTTTGATGAAAGGTGGTTTACATATATACCCGAGGTGCTGGGTATCCAAAGTTCGGCCCGGCCGAACTTAATGCCTTTTTACTTGTTAACATTGGCTTAATAAAATAAAATAAAGAATAAACAATTTTTTTTAATATACTATTAATTTTTTTGTAATATTTTTTTAAAAAGTCATTTAAAAAATATATGTAAAAAAAACTAACAAAACATTTTTAAAATAAAATATTTTTTTTTTTAATTTTGAAAAAAGAAAAATATTGTTCATTAATGTTTAGTTTGTGTCGGAATCGTGAAAAAAAACTCTTACTTGCTCTCTTACTGCGCTTGGGAGGGCTAGGGTACTTATTTAGCCCTGTCTTAGAACAAAAGCCTGCTCTACACTGTACTCAACAGTCGTTGTTTATGTAGAGCACCTTAATAAATGTTACAAGATGTTGTTGAAGACACATGGCTTATAGAAAATCGCCTATTTTTGGTAACAGCACACTATTGCTAAAAATTATCTGTGTCAAGTTTCGACTAAATATCTTGCCATTGAATCCCATGACGAGGTACTTCGAATTCGAAAATCGCCCTCGTCTGTTTCTCAACGGAATGGCTGAACAGTCCAAATTTGCCTGTTCTGCCTGCCGGGCCACAGAGATATCCCGGGATATTGTAGAGCAGTTGTGCTTGCCAAACTAGGAATTACCTTACCGCATTCCAGGACATATGGACTCTGTGGGTATGCCTCCAGCGACATTTAAGCTAAGTCTTCAGGATTAGGCCTGCATGGCAACAAATGACAGATGGTCACATAGTGAAGGTTGTGTACACTCCAAAATTATGTGGCCTAGTTAAGTCATGACAGGTCACTAACAGAAAGGAGTTTGCACGTGAAGCCTCCTGCAGTTGCTGTCAGGACGTCGATGAAGAACCGAGTATATTGGGTTGCCCAAAAAGTAATTGCGCATTTTTCATATAGTCGGCGTTTACAAATTTTTTTTTTTTGCATTCTTTCTTCTGTCAGTTATCAGCTGTTACTTTTTGCTTGCTTTAAAAAAGTATATTTGATTAAAGCTCATTCTAAGTCTTATTAAAAATGCATTTACTTTCTTTTAAAAAATCCGCAATTACTTTTTGGGCAACCCAATAGAACATCTGCTGTGTCAGTCAGTAGGAGTTCCACTTTAGATTCTCATTCTTTGAGAACTTGTCTGACTTAGCGGATGTGATGATTGACAAATTGTTGGTATTTTCAAAGCGATCTGGATAGTTCATCGGTACGAACTAAAGGCATCCCTTCTGTTCCTGGGGTATCACAATAGGCGAAAACGCCTAGGTGAGTGCGATGGCAGACTGCCACTTAAGCTTAACTCGGCCAACTTCATTTTTATACCCACCACCATAGGATGGGGGTATACTAATCTAGTCATTCCGCGTGTAACACCTCGAAATATTGATCTAGGACCCCATAAGGTCTCGACATTCTGAATTGAACTAGCCATGTCCGTCCGTCCGCTTGTCCGTCTGTCGAAATCACAATAAAAGTCGAACGCGTAAACTAGCCCCTTGAAATTTTGCACAGATACTTAGTTTTGATGTAGGTCACTAGGGATTACAAATGGGCCATATCGATTCAGATATTGGATATAGCTGCCATATAAACCGATCTCCCGATTTGATTTCTTGAGCTCCTGGAATCCGCAATTTTTGTTCTATTTGTCAGAAATTTTGCACATAGGGTTATGTTATGACTTCCAACTACTGTGTTAAGTACGGCCTAAATCGGTTCATATCCTGATATATCTCCCATATAAACCGATCTTCCGATTTGAATTCCTGAGCCCCTTGAGGTCGCAATTTTTGTCCGATTTGGTTGAAATTTTGCACATAGTGTTATGATTCGGTCTATTACCTGATATAACTCCCATATAATCCGATCTCCTGATTAGACTTTTTAAGTCTTTGGCAGCAGCAATTTTTGTCCGATTTGGCTAAAATTTTGCAAGTGGTGATTTGTTATGACTTTCAACTACTTAAGTACGGTGTAAATCGGTTTTTAACCTGATATACCTCCCATATAAACCAATCTCCCGATTTGACTTCTTGAGCCCTTACAAGCCGCGGATTTTATCCGATTAGGCTGAAATTTTGCATAAAGTGTCCCAATTACGGTCCAAAACGGTTTATAACCTGATATAGCTCCCATATTTTAGCAGAATCCATGGTGGTGGGTTCCCAAGATTCGGCCCGGCCGAACTTGGCACGCTTTTACTTATTTTTTCTTTTTTGTTTATATCTTTGCCAAAACAATCTTATCCGATTTAGCTGAGATTTTGCAAAATGATTTCGGCTTTGACCTCCTATATTATGAAGACTAGATCCCATGTAAGTGACTCTTGCGCTTTAACATCTTAAGAACATACTGCAAGTAATTCTTACCCTGCTCATTGGTTTCATATAAAAACGACTTTTTGTTTTGTTTCCTAAAGATCATCTTGACAAATCCCTTATTAATCCTACCAAAAAGCGGATGCATATTAATTTCTTCCCCATCCGGTAAATTTAACCCACATTTTATTTCTTTCATGCTATTAATGTCTACAAGAGCAGACATTTCCCGTCTATATTTGCTCTTTTTACTTCATGTCTTCTAAGCCGAGTGGAATGTGACATCTGAGCCTAAAACAATCGCATACACACATTTGTACAGTACCGGTATGTGTCAGTGGGTGAGTGCAGCTGCTAAGGGACCAAATACCATAACCGATGTGTGTTCGTGTGGGTGTGTGTTTGTGTGTGCACATATGCTATTGTGTTTACATGTGGTTAACATGTTGCAGGGATTTTAATGCTTAGACTTACAAGCTCTCATCTTTATGTATGTATGTGTGGCCTTAAAATAGCTTTAAGTGCATATGGGTTGAGAAGGAAATATGGGTGAATGCAGACATTTCAAAGGTTTCAAAGAGGAACTATATTTTAATTTTACTTAAAGGAAAAAAGAGTTTAAACACTTTTTTCAACTACAAAAGGAAATGTATAACGGAAAACTGAATACTTGAATTTTATTATAGAAAAAGAAAATAATAAAAAAATTAACAACTTCAAAACTTTCATTGCCTAGAAATTTCGGCAAAAATCTATTTTTATAAAAATTTAATTTTTATTAAAAATTTATTTTTTTATTAAAAATTTACTTTTTTATTACATTTATTTTTTTATTAAAAATTTATTTTTTTATTAAAAATTTATTTTTTTTTATCAAAAATGTAATTCTTTATGAAAAATAAAATTATTTTCCAAAGTTTTATATTTTTAAAATAATATAACAATTTTTTTTCTATACACAATTTAAAAAATATATATATATTTTTTAAACTAGCCGAACCGGGCCCACTCCGCTACGCCTTCTTTAACTCTCTATTGTCTTTTTAGGGTGGGGACACTTCACCCTGAATGCGGATATCGAATTCATGCCATTGTAGCCTATGACGCTGAACAGGTTCGAATGCTGGCGGGAATATCGGACAAAGCGGTTATCCCCTCTTAATGTTGGCGTCATTTTCGAGGTACAATACCACGCATGGTCATATAAAAAATGTTTCCCAAAGAGGTGTCGCAGAGCGGGACGCCATTCGGACTCCCAAATTTTAATACCCTATTCGTTTTCTGCTCTCCAATACCTTTCATTCGATACCCTTATTGTGCCCATCGGACCACTTTCGAATATGGGTAGCGTTTTTGGGGTAAGGGGGAGGGTCCGCCTCCACCCGATATCTAAAAATTATACAGCCTATGTTTCCTTCCAGACAAACGTACACAATCTAGGAAAGTTTTAAGAAAATCGGTTCAGTCAAGTGTCATAATGGGTTTAATGGCATTTTTGAGGGGTGGCGTGACCCCCTATACTTCAATCTGATTTTGTATACCGAGTCCCATTGGCTAATGTGTCCATTTTGGGCGATTTTGTGGGGGTGTGGTGATGTTTCCTATGTTTCCCTCCAGACCAACCTAAACAATATGCGAACATTTCTAGAAAAAACGGTCCTGCCGTTTTTCAGTCTATAAGGAACCAACAAACCGAGTCCCATTGGCTAATGTGCCCATTTTTGGGCGATTTTGTGGGGGGTGTGGTGACCCCCTATACTTCGTCATGAATTTGTATGCCAGATTCGTTATCTACTTCCGCATACTTTTCATTTTATACTCATATTGTCCTTATCGGTCCACTTTTGATTTTGGGTGGTGTTTGTTGAAGTAATGGTGGAGGGTCCGCCCCCTTTCCGTTGTCAATACATTATAAAGCCTATTCCTACTTTTTGACCATATTCGTAATCCAATCCCGAATACCTTTCATTTGAGTCCCATATTGTCATGATCGTCAAATAAACCTATTTTAAGGGGTTTTGGGGCTGGGACGGCCCCTCATGTACATGGACCCAACTTTTATTATGAAATTCGTTATCTACTCTTGAGTACCTTTCATTTGAATGCCACATTGTCCCGATCGGTCCACTTTTATTTTTGGGTAGTACTTTTGTGGTAAGGGGGTGGGTCCGCCCCCTTTCCGTTATCAATAAATTATAAAGCCTATTCCTACTTTTTGACCATATTCGTAATCTACTCCCGAATACCTTTCATTTGAGTACCATATTGTCATGATCTTCAAATAAACCTATTTTAAGGGGTTTTGGGGCTGGGACGGCCCCTCATGTACATGGACCCAACTTTTATTATGAAATTCGTTATCTACTCTTGAGTACCTTTCATTTGAATGCCACATTGTCCCGATCGGTCCACTTTTATTTTTGGGTAGTACTTTTGTGGTAAGGGGGAGGGTCCGCCCCCTTTCCGTTATCAATAAACTATAAAGCCTATTTCTACTTTTTGACCATATTCGTAATCTACTCCCGAATACCTTTCATTCTAGTCCCATATTGTCATGATCGTCAAGAAAACCTATTTTAAGGGATTTTGGGGCTGGGACGGTCCCTCATGTACATGGACCCAACTTTTATTATGAAATTCGTTATCTACTCCTGAATGCCTTTCATTTGAATCCCACATTATCCCAATCGGTCCACTTTTAGTTTTGGGTAGTACTTTTGTGGTAAGGGGGAGGGTCCGCCCCCTTTCCGTTATCAATAAACTATAAAGCCTATTTCTACTTTTTGACCATATTCGTAATCTACTCCCGAATACCTTTCATTTGAGTCCCATATTGTCATGATCATCAAATAAACCTATTTTAAGGGGTTTTGGGGCTGGGACGGCCCCTCGTGTACATGGACCCAACTTTTATTATGAAATTCGTTATCTACTCTTGAATACCTTTCATTTGAATCCCACATTGTCCCGATCGGCCCACTTTTATTTTTGGGTAGTACTTTTGTGGTAAGGGGGAGGGTCCGCCCCCCCTCCCGATATCAAAAAATTATATAGCCTATGTTTCCTTGTAGACTATACTACACAATCTGTGAAAAATTCAAAGTAATCGGTTCAGCCCGTTTTTGAGTCTATACGGAAAAAACAAACAAAACGACAAACAAATGTTGCGTCTCATCATCTTCCCCGCATGCTCTAGACATGATACCACTTGACGCACTGATTCTACATAAGTGAGCCCGTAGTCCTATGTGTCCCGTTATGATACCAATAGCTATACTGACCTCCTTCTTGCTTCCCTTCAGTAACAGCCTCGTCTTCTCACGATCTGGATCCCCCATAGGATTTTCGAGGTCCTACCAATTGTTTCGCTGTTCCGCAGGGTTTCATGCGCATTCGTCCCCACGCCCTTAACTCGGACTGCGACTACCCGAAAGGCTTCGGCTAAACCAAGTTTATTGACGGCAGTACTCTGGCCTTCACCGCCAAATCGTCTGATCTTTCATTCTCCCTTACTTCATTATAGCCCGGCACCCAAACAATGCGGATGGCAAAACCATCCTCAGAATAGGGGTTAATCTCCTTCTTACACTGCTAGACTGTTCGTGACCTTACAGTCCTGGTTGTTATTGCCTTTATGGTTATTTTACTGTCCGTAAATATGTTCACACTCGACGTCCTTGCGTCACCACCTCACCCATTCCATGATCGCCAGGATTTCCGCCTTCAGGACCGTATTATGGTCAGGCAGTCTAAAACAGATCTCAGTTCCTCGGTTCTCAATGTGGAACCCCAGCCCCACTCTGTCCTCTAGCTTTGATACATCCGTGTAACATGATCTTCCAGATTGCAATACTAGGGTCTCGTCAATCCAAGACTGTGCCGCTGGCAGCAGTGCCTCGCACTCGACCTCAAGGGTCATCTCAACTATCCGATCGGAAACCTCTTCCCTTCCCTCCATGTTTCTTATCGTCGCCTCAATTATACCGCGATGGTATGAGCTGCTCCCATCGTCAATCCATTCTCTCATCGCCGTAAGTCTTATAGCCACAGTGGCTGCCTCACATTTAATCTGTATTTCAATGGGTCGGAAACCTCTTCCCTTCCTTCCAGGTTTCCTATCGTCACCTTGATTATACCGCTAAGGTGTGAGCTGCTCCCTTCCTCAATCCATTCTTCCATCGCCTTAAGCCGCTCATACCCGCAGTGGCTGCCTCACACTTACTCTGTGTGTCAATGAGTCGGATATCTAGAATAGTCTCCAGTGCCCTAGTGGGCGTGACCCTCATCGCTCCGCCTATGCCAAGACACCTTGTTCTCTGAATCTGTTGTATGGTCCTTATGTTGCACTTTTTCTCCATAAAAGTCCACCAAACGTCTCAGTAGGTAAGTAAGCATTGATCTAATCACGCTCCTGTAGAGCCAGTGGACTATCCGCGGATTCAGGCCCCATTTCGATTTTACAGCCCTCTACATAGTGCCCAACATCTGTGAGCTTTCTCAGTAAGCTCCTGAATGTGACACTTCCAATTCAGTTTCCTGTCCAAGATCACACCTAAGTATTTGACCTTGTCGGATATCGAAATCGTCTTACTGAGGTAACGTGGTGCGTTAAATTGGCCCACATTCGTCTTCCTCGTGATATTTCAATCTTCTCTGGGTTAACATTGAGACCTCTGGGTCTAGCCCAGTCATTTGCCATATGCAAGACCCTTTCGGCCCTTCTGCATAGCTGGTTTGGATCCTTACTCCTTAGAAGTATTATAACATCGTCTGCGTAGAAGACGGATTCAAATCCCTCCTCAGTCAGCAACCGTAATAGGTCATATATGGTGGTCACCCATAGGAGTGGCGAGAAAAAGCCCACCTGTGGCGTTCCTTGGACCACTTTCTCCCTTATATTTATATCAAGGACACACAATTTATCCACCTGTTCCTTAGCATATGATTTATCCAGTCTCTAAGGACCGGGTCCACCCGGTACTGGTCTAAAGATTGGATCATTGTGTCGGTCCGCACATTGTTAAAAGCCCCCTCGATGTCAATGCATACCGTCAGGGTGTACGTTTTGGCATCGAAGGATTCTTCTATTCTATGCACAACCTCGTGCAGGGCAGACTCCACCGAGCCTCCCTTGACTTAGGCATGATGTTTGTATTTGAGCAGTTTGCTGGATATCCTACTCTTTATCAATTTGGCCACAATACGTTTCATGATTTTGAGTAGGAAGGACGTTAGGCCTTTTGGCTTGTAGGCCTTTGGTGTCGCATAACTTGCCTTGCCGGGCTTGGTTATAAACACCACCCTTGCCTCCTGCCAGGCTCTCGAAGTATATTCAAGTCCCAGGCACGCTGTGAAAATATTGGCCAAGTGATGCGCCAGATAGTCTGCCTCTTTCTGTAGTAACGCCGGATATATTCCATCAGGTCCGGGTGACTTAAATGGTTTGAAGCTCCTCAAGGATTTCTTCACCATAAATACCGTAATTATAAACCCTCGATCAACATCGTTATTCCAAGATTCCGGTGTCCCCGTGAGTCCCGTCGTATCGTGTGAAAAATGGGTTAATCTTGTTTTAATATTTTATTTCTTTAGAAAATGTTGTCAAACTCATTTCGTTCCCATAATGTTCGTTGGGTTATATCTCGATTGCAAAGAAAAATCACCAGGCATTAGCAATGCCAACAAAAAGTATCATTGTTCTCTGTGGACTAACTAGGTTTAGGGGATCGTTTTTGGTAGTTGTGTTGTGGATGCTTAGCTTTGAGGGGCTGCTTGGCTTTCGCTGTTTAGTTTTTGTTGATGACGCAGTTTGCGAGTTTAGTCCCCCAATGCAGCAGATGTTATTGTTGTTGAGCTCTTTCAACCAGTATTCATAGCTTGGGATTAGGGTAGAGTGGTTTCAGTCAAAAAAAATTTTGGTTTTTAGTAATTTTTCTAAACAGTTGTAAGTAGGCAAAGGAAATTTAGGCAATCTGAAACTGTAGCGCAGAGGTCAGCGTGTCCGCCTATGACGCTGAACTCTAGGATTCGAATCCTGGCGAGAAGTTATGAACAAATGTTCAGCTATGGTTATCCCCAACTAATACTGGTGACATTTGTGAGGTACTGTACCCTTTGGTATGACAGCCATATATTGGGTTGCCCAAAAAGAAATTGCGGATTTTTCATATAGTCGGCGTTAGCAAATTTTTTCACAGCTTGTGACTCTGTAATTGCATTCTTTCTTCTGTCAGTTATCAGCTGTTACTTTTAGCTTGCTTTAGAAAAAAAGTGCAAAAAAAAGTATATTTGATTAAAGTTCATTCTAAGTATTATTAAAAATGCATTTACTTTCTTTTAAAAAATCCGCAATTACTTTTTGGGCAACCCAATAAAAACTTCTCCACAGAGAATTGTCGAAAAGAGGCACGCCTTTCGGGCTCCCCCCTATCATTGAGCTTAAACTTGAGCCGGACAGCACTCATTGGTATGTGAGAAGTTCGACCTGTGGAATATTCATGAACAAATTTGCAACCTGACAACGGCAACCTGATAATATTCAAATGAAATGAAGAACTTTTTACTACATTTTATTATTTATAAACATTTTTGAACTCAAAACCATGTAAATATGCTTACCCGTATTTTTATTGAAATTTTGAAAAAAATTGATTTTTCTTAATTTTTGTCATATAATTCCGTTGCCTTAAACCAGCTAGTCTATAGCAAACAACAAAAGCCGTCAAATGCTAACAATATGTTGTTGGTAACGTACTTGGCTTAAGGTTATTGTTGCTGTATGGTAGCTGCCGTTGTCGCCGATGTTGACAATGATGTTGTTACCCTGGCTTTTTGTAGTGGATATGGTTTGTGTGGAGCTTTCTCATTATTTTTTGTGTATATGTATGTATGTCACTGCTAGAATGTATGCATGTCTATGCATGCCCTTCCAATGGTGCAGTTCTTAGTACTGGCAGTTCTTTCATTTCGAAAATGCATTATCACCACCATCATCAACATCTTTAAAACAAATGACTAAAGCTTTGAATGAATCTGTATGTGAGCTTTAGTGCAAAAACAAAAACAACCACAAACTATAGCAACCTTTCTTTGGCTGTGAATGTTTATGAGCATGTATGTATGTATTACATTGTTTTTGTAAGAGCAAATGTTGACAATTGTGTTTGTTGTGCCCAACACTTTTGATCTCTTCTCTGCTTAAGCCGTATAGGTTGGATGTTGAAGTCACACAAAAGATTTTAGCACATTATGGAGTCTGCTGGTGTCTGGTGGTGCCGATTTCAACTTTTACCATAAATGATGTGCTAATTTATTATCTGATTATGGGTGTTATGAATTAGTGGCTTGTGGGAAAATTACTCTCTTGGTCACCATTTATATTTTTTTATGTTAGTGGTGTACCCCTAAGCATATGTTTAAAGATTATTAGGAGTGAATGGGAAAAATGATTCTTCTTCAAACATGGTAAAATATAATTAAATATCAAAATTTGTCAATTTAAGAGAGAGAGATAAAGTAAAAAGGCTTTAAGTTTGGTCGGGACGAACTTTGGATACCCATCACCTCGCGTGAAAAATTCATACCTTATGGCCCATTGCAGTTATATCGAAATATGTCTAACACAACTCACTGTCCCAAATTTCGGCGAAATCGGACAATATATGCGCCTTTTATGGGCCCAAAAACCTTAAATCGAGAGATCGGTCTATATGGCAGCTATATTCAAATCTGAACCGATCTGGGCCAAATTGAAGAAGAATGTCAAAGGGCCTAACACAAATCACTGTCCCAAATTTCGGCAAAACCGGACAATAAATGCGATTTTTATAAGTCCAAGACCTTAAATCGAGAGATCGTTCTTAATGGCAGCTATATCCAAATCTGAATCGATCTGGGACAAATTGACGAAGGATGTCAAAGGGCCTAACACAACTCACTGTCCCAAATTTTGGGAAAATCGGACAATAAATGCGATTTTTATGAGTCCAAGGCCTTAAATCGAGATGGCAGCTATATCCAAATCTGAACCGATCTGAGCCAAATTTGAGAAAGATGTAGAAGAGCCTAATATAACTCACTGTCCCAAATTTCAGCCAAATCGGACAATAAATGAGCGTTTTATGGGCCCAAACCTTAGATCGAGAGATCGGTCTATATGGCAGCTATATTCAAATCTGAACCGATCTGGGCCAAATTGACGAAGGATGTCGAAAGGCCTAACACAACTCACTGTCCCAAATTTTGGCAAAATCGGACAATAAATGCGCCTTTTATGGGTTCAAGATCTTAAATCGAGAGATTGTTCTATATGGCAGCTATATCCAAATCTGGACCGATCTGAGCCAAATTTAAGAAAGATGTAGAAAAGCCTAATACAACTCACTGTCCCAAATTTTGGCAAAATCGGACAATAAATGTGGCTTTTATGGGACTAAGACCCTAAATCGGCGGATCGGTCTATATGACAGCTATATGCAAATCTGAACCTATCTGGGCCAAATTGGAGAAATGTGGAGAAGAGCCTAATACAACTCACTGTCCCAAATTTTGGCAAAATCGGACAATAAATGTGGCTTTTATGGGACTAAGACCCTAAATCGGCGGATCGGTCTATATGGCAGCTATATCCAAATCTGGACCGATCTGAGCCAAATTTAAGAAAGATGTAGAAGAGCCTAATACAACTCACTGTCCTAAATTTTGGCAAAATCGGACAATAAATGTGGCTTTTATGGGACTAACACCCTAAATCGGTGGATCGGTCTATATGGCAGCTATATGCAAATCTGAACCTATCTGGGCCAAATTGGAGAAATGTGGAGAAGAGCCTAACACAACCCACTGTCCCAAATTTCAGCCAAATCGGATAATAAATGTGGCTTTTATGGGACTAAGACCCTAAATCGGCGGATCGGTCTATGTGGCAGCTTTATCCAAATCTGAACCTATCTGGGCCAAATTAGAGAAATGTGGAGAAGAACCTAACACAACCCACTGTTCCAAATTTCGGCAAAATCGGACAATAAATAAATGGATATTTCGATGGCCAATATGTATATAACCGAGGTGTTAAGGATCAAAAGTACGGCGCGGCCGAACTTAA
The DNA here is from genome assembly GCF_963082655.1 of Stomoxys calcitrans. Classification (NCBI taxonomy): domain Eukaryota; kingdom Metazoa; phylum Arthropoda; class Insecta; order Diptera; family Muscidae; genus Stomoxys; species Stomoxys calcitrans. The sequence goes on along the minus strand of NC_081555.1, from coordinate 14,668,573 downwards.
CATTGAGGTGGGATCTGTGTGGTGTTTATTGCTGTCACGAAAAGCTTAAATACGAGCGCATCTACTGGTTGCGGATAGTGAAAATGTGGCTACAACAACAACTTGTTATACCCTCCACCATAGGAGGGGGGTGTACTAATTTCGTCATTCTGTTTGTAACTCCTCGAAATATTCGTCTAAGACCCCATAAAGTATATACAATATATTCGTGATCCGAATCGTCCGTCTGTCCGTCCGTCTGTCTGCTTGTCGAAAGCACGCTAACTTTTGAACCAGTAAAGCTATCCGCTTGAAATTTTGCACAAATACTTCTTATTAGTATAGGTCGGTTTGTAAATGGGCCATATCGGTCCATGTTTTGATATGGCTGCCATATAAACCGATCTGAGGTCTTGACTTCTTGAGCCACTAGAGGATGCAATTCCTATCCGATTTGGCTGAAATTTTGCACATGGTGTTTTGGTATTACTTTCAAAAACTGCGCTAAGTATGGTTCAAATCGGTCCATGTTTTTATATAGCTGGCATATAAACCGATCTTTGGTTTTGACTTCTTGAGCCTCTAGGGGGCGCAATTCCAATCCGATTTGACTGAAATTTTGCATGAGGTGTTTTGTTATTATATCCAATAACTGTGTCGAGTATGGTTCGAATCGGTCCGTAACCTGATATAGCTGTCATCTAAACCGATCTGGGGTCTTGGCTTGTTGAGCCTCTAGAGGGCGCAATTTCTATCCGATTAGACTGAAACTTTGCACATGGTGTTTTGGTATTACTCTCAAAAACTGCGCAAAGTATGGTTCAAGTCGGTCCATGTTTTGATATAGCGGTCATCTAAACCGATCTGGGGTCTTGACTTTTTGAGCCTCTAGAGGGCGTAATTCCAATCCGATTTGGCTGAAATTTTGCATGACGTGTTTCGTTATGACTTTCAATAACTGTGTCAAGTAAAGTTTAAATCGGTGCGTAAGCTGATATAGCTGTCATCTAAACCGATCTGGGGTCTTGACTTTTTGAGCCTCTAGAGGGCGCAATTCCTATCTGATTTGGCTGAAATTTAGCATGAGTCATTGTGTTATGATTTCCAACCACTGTGTCGAGTATGGTTCAAATCGGTCGTAACCTGATATAGCTGTCATCTAAACCGATCTGGGGTCTTGAATTCTTGAGCCTCTAGAGGGCGCAATTCCAATCCGATTTGGCTGAAATTTTGCATGACATGTTTCGTTATGACTTCCAATAACTGTGCCAAGTATGGTTTAAATCGGCTTATAATCTGATATAGCTGCCATATAAACCGATCTGTCGTCTTGACTTCTTTATCCACTAGAGGGCGCAATTCCTATCTGATTTGGCTGAAATTTTGCATGAGGTGTTTTGTTGTGATTTCCAACAACTATATCGAGTATGGTTCAAATCGGTCCATAACCTGATATAGCTGTCATCTAAACCGATCTGGGGTCTTGACTTTTTGAGCCTCTAGAGGGCGCAATTCCCATCCGATTTGGCTGAAATTTTGCATGAGGTGGTTTGTTATGATTTCCAACAACTGTGTCGAGTATGGTTCAAATCGGTCCGTAACCTGATATAGCTGTCATCTAAACCGATCTGGGGTCTTGACTTTTTGAGCCTCTAGAGGGCGCAATTCCTATCTGATTTGGCTGAAATTTTGCATGAGGTGTTTTGTTGTGATTTCCAACAACTATGTCGAGTATGGTTCAAATCGGTCCATAACCTGATATAGCTGTCATCTAAACCGATCTGGGGTCTTGACTTTTTGAGCCTCTAGAGGGCGCAATTCCCATCCGATTTGGCTGAAATTTTGCATGAGGTGGTTTGTTATGATTTCCAACAACTGTGTCGAGTATGGTTCAAATCGGTCCGTAACCTGATATAGCTGTCATCTAAACCGATCTGTCGTCTTGACTTCTTTATCCACTAGAGGGCGCAATTCCTATCTGATTTGGCTGAAATTTTGCATGAGGTGTTTTGTTGTGATTTCCAACAACTATGTCGAGTATGGTTCAAATCGGTCCATAACCTGATATAGCTGTCATCTAAACCGATCTGGGGTCTTGACTTTTTGAGCCTCTAGAGGGCGCAATTCCTATCCGATTTGACTAAAATTTTGCACATGGTGTTTTGTTATGATTTCCAACAACTGTTGTCGAGTATGGTTCAAATCGGTTTATAATCTGATATAGCTGTCATCTAAACCGATCTGGGGTCTTGACTTTTTGAGCCTCTAGAGGGCGCAATTCCTATCTGATTTGGCTGAAATTTTGCATGAGGTGTTTTGTTGTGACTTCCAACAACTGTGTCGAGTATGGTTCAAATCGGTCGGTAAGCTGATATAGCTGCCATATAAACAGCTCTAGGATTTTGACTTCTTGAGCCTCCAGAGGACGTATTTATTATCCGATTTGTCTGAATTTTTGTACAACGGCTTCTTCCATGACCTCCAACATACGTGTCATATATGGTCTGAATCGGTTTTTAGCCTAATGCAGCTCCCCTATAAACCGATCTCCCTATTTTTCTTCTTGAGCCCCTAAAAGGCCCAATTCTTTTTCGATTTGTCTGAAATTTTGCACATATACTTCTACTGTGATCTCCAATAATCAATTTAATTAGCAAAGCAATTCTTTTCTTTTATCCTTTGTTTATCTCAAAAGGGGCCACCGTAGCGCAGAGGTTAGCATGTCCGCCTATGACGCTGAACGCCTGGGTTCGAATCCTGGCGAGACCATCAGAAAAAATTTTCAGCGGTGGTTTTCCCCTCCTAATGCTGGCAACATTTGTGAGGTACTATGCCATGTGAAGCTTCTCTCCAAAGAGGTGTTGCACTGCGCCACGCCGTTCGGACTCGGCTATAAAAAGGAGGCCCCTTATCATTGAGCTTAAATTTGAATCGGACTGCACTCATTGATATGTGAGGAGTTTGCCCCTGTTCCTTAGTGGAATGTTCATGGGCAAAATTTGCATTGCATTTGCAAAATTTGCATTTATCTCAAAAGAGATACCGGGAAAGAACTCGACAAATGCGATCCATGGTGGAGGGCATATAAGATTCGGCCTGGCCGAACTTAGCACCCTTTTACTTGTTTCTTTTCTCTTTTCGACCACCAAGTATTTCACCTTGCCCTCAAAAATTTTTTCTCAAATTTCTTTTTAAATCCTTCATTCACCTCACCCCAAAGCCTCCATTGCTTTTAAACGCTTGACTTGATACACAGCCATGTAATTACATCATTGTGAGTAATTAATTAAAATTTCAGCGTTTATTGTCACAGCCTTACAATGAAGCAGCCACAAAGTGTAGCGTAAAAGCCACAATTTACTTAATCGATTTTTCAAAATCAAAAACCTAAAAACTTTTAATCCCATCTCACTCTCAAGAGGTTTCTAATTGTTTTTTTTTTATGGGCGGTTGTCTTATGAAGGATTTGAAGTTTTAAAATTAAAGAAAGTGCTCTTAAGAGACACACTTTTGAGAACTTGGGGAAATATTTAATCTTTTGGACAAATGAGACAGAAAAAAAAAATCAATTAATTTTCATGGCAAAGAAGATATTGTTGCAATTTTTATGAAGGGAAAAATTTTCCCATGGGATTAGACATTTTTAAATGTCTAAACATTTAGACATTTTAAGAAATTTTATATAAATTTGTGCTTAACAAATCTCAAAGAGTATAAAAGGCTTCCTTAAAGAAATTAAAACTCTATTTATTCTCCTCCTCCTCTCTCTGAAATACCCCTCTCCCCACATTCAGGATTTATTGGTTTCTTTAAAAAAAAAAAAAAACAATGATAAATGATATGAGCTGCCTACTGTTTTCACAAGCCAACAACCTTTTGCTTGATTTATAAGCCTTTGGAAAAAAAACTTAAGTGCTTCCAGGGCAATGGCCTCATACCATCACACTAAGAGAAAATAGGCGCTGTCATAAATTCTGACAGCATCATACAATACATTGCCACAGCCAGCATCCCAAAAAAAAGAGTGAAACTGCCTCAGCCAAACATTTAAACTCGTAGCTCCGTTAAAAACGCCCTGAGTTATGATGGGGAATTTGTAAAACCGACGAAATGATGTCACATCATAAAGCATTTCTCATTTTCGCCAAAAACCTAAAATACCAAAAAAATTCGGTTGAGCCATCTTTGTAAGGAAAATATGGCATGGTAAAAACATCAAAAGATACTTTCAGGCCTTAAAGAGGCTATGAAATAAATTAGGGCTAGAATTTAATTAATATGCAAATAACCATCAATAAACTGTTAAGCCATAACATGGACCTTAAACTGGTGGGTTGTCTATGCCTCATATTTTGGTAGTGGTGAAAAATCATTATAGCCATTATTGTTATGGTCTATTTTAAAAAAAATCGTTTGATACATAAAAGAAACAGAATTTAAATTTTGGGAGTGGTGACCCCCCTCAGACACCAGGGGATACATTTTCATGTCAGATTTGTACTCTACTTTTAAATACCTTTCATTCGATACCCATATTGCCCAAAGCGGTGAAAAAGTTATGTTGGGGGGTTATTTTGGGGTGGGGGACCCCTCCCAAACACTTTGGGCGAAATTTGTATAAAAAGTTCCTACTCTACTCTTAAATACCTTTCATTTGATACCCATATTCTCCCAATCGGTAAACATGTCCGCCCGGGTGGGTTTTGGGATGGGGCGTCCCCCCGCCCTCTCGAGGGCGCAATTCATATCCGATTTGACTGAAATTTCGCTCGTGGTGTTTTGGTATCACTTCCAATAACTGTGCAAAGTATGGTTCAAATCGGTGAATTTTTTGATATAGCTGCCATATAAACCGATCTTGGGTCTTGACTTCTTGAGCCTCTAGAGGGCGCAATTGTCGTCCGATTTGAATGAAATTTTATACGTGGTGTTTTGGTATCACTTCCAATAACTGTGCAAAGTATGGTTCAAATCGGCCCATGGTTTGATATAGCTGTCATATAAACCGATCTTGGGTCTTAACTTCTTGAGCCTCTAGAGGGCGCAATTCTCGTCCAATTTGAATGAAATTTTACACGTGGTGTTTTGGTGTCACTTCCAACCACTGTGCTAAGTACAGTTAAAATCGGTTAATAACCTAATCTTTGACCTTGACTTTTGGAGCCGCTAGAGGGCGCCATCCTAATTTGATTTGACTCAAATTTTGCGTGAGGTGTTTTGCTATGACTTTCAACAAGCGTGCTTAGTATGACGCAAATCGGTATATAACTGGTATAGCTGCCTTTTAAACCGATCTGGGATCTTGACTTCTTTAGCCGCTAGAGGGCGCATTTCTAATCCGATTTGGCTGAAATTTAGCTTGAGGTGTTTTGTTATGACTTCCAACTACTGTGCTTAGTAAGGCGCAAATCGGTATATAATCTGATATAGCCGCCATATAAATCGATCTGGGATCTTGGCGTCTTGAGCCTCTAGAGGTCGCAGTTATTATCCAATTTGGCTGAAATTTTGTACAACGGCTTCTCCCATGACCTTCAACATACTTGCAAAACACATACGTGATACAGCTTCCATATAAACCGATTTTGCTTCTTGACAAATGCTATCCATGGTGTAGGCTATATAAGATTCGGCCCGGCCGAACTTAGCACGCTCTTACTTATTCTTGTTAATATTGCAGGCAAGTTTCCAAGAATTTTTCTTCAAATTAGTATTCTGGAAAGCTTTGAATCTTGCCACAATTTATATTCACCAAAAATCATTTCAAATTTAAAAAAAAAAAATCCACCCCCTCACTATGTCCTTTGTTTCATCCCATCTATAACTCCCATTCCATTATCAGCTCCATGTATTCCATGGTTGGCAAGTCATCAAAGTCAGTGTTACAAGTTTTCATAACATTTCCCTGAATGAAGCGAAACCATGTTACTGAGTAAATAAGTGAGTATGTCATTTTGGAAAATGAGTGGCATGTATTTTCACCTGCCATGCCATGTCTGTCATGCCCTTAACTTCCTATTGCCAGAAATGAGGTTGGGGGAAGGGAATTTGCCTCTCCTCGCGAAAGGGAAAAAATTATTTATGTGTTAAAGCAGATCATAAAAATAAATCCTGCCATGCTGCTGCTGCTGCTTTTTGACGAAAGGACATTTAAGCAAAATATAAAAAATGCATGAATTCTCGAAAACACCAAAATAAATTATAAAAAAATATTTATCACAGCAGAATTTCACATTTATTTTAAGAGAAGAAAAGAAAGGTTTTTGATGTTTCATGACTCTTATTACTCTTTTTTTTAAGAAATTGTGTTTTGGCTTTGAAGGGGCTAATGAAATCTGCCAAAAATGTTTTGCATTCAAATGTCCTCCTCCATCATTTATCCTTTCCCAGAAGTTTAATGAGCTACACTTAACCTGAATGCGTCATTCTTGATGCCAAATATAGCAAAACTGTGGAAAACATTTTGATTTGTAAAGTAGTTGCAGTCAATTCACTTGCCAATAAGCAATAGTACTGGCAACAATAGCTGTTATTTAGTTGAATTGGAAAATTTTTACTTAACATATTGACGTCTTGGTAACTGCCTAGAAACGGGGTTAAATTTAACATTTACAAGGAAATGGTTGGGTCAATGGTTATTTATAATTGTTAAGAACACACAGGAATCGGAAATTTAAAAATTCATAGAAATTCAATGTTTATAAAAAATCTAGAAAAATTTCAGCCAAATTGGATAATAACTGCGCCCTCTAGAGGCTCAAGAAGCCAAGATCCCATAACGGATTATAAGGCAGCTATACCAGGTTATGAACCGATTTGCGCCATACTCAGCACAGTTGTTGGAAGTCATAACAAAACAACTCACGCAAAATTTCAGCCAAATCGGACAAGAATTGCGCCCTATAGAGGCTCAAGAAGTCAAGACCCAAGATCGGTTTATATGACAGCTATATCAGGTTATACACCGATTTGAACCATACTTGGCACAGTTGTTGGATATCATAACAAAACACGTCGTGCAAAATTTCATTCAAATCGGATAAGAATTCCGCCCTCTAGAGGTTCAAGAAGTCAAGACCCAAGATCGGTTTATATGACAGCTATACCAGGTTATGAACCGATTTGCGCCATACCAAGAACAGTTGTTGGAAGTCATAACAAAACACCTCACGCAAAATTTCAGCCAAGTCGGATGATAATTGCGCCCTCTAGCGGCTCAAGAAGTCAAGATCCAAAATCGGTTTATATGGCAGCTATACCAGGTTATTAACCCATGTAAACCATACTTGGCACCGTTGTGGGATATCATAACAAAATACTTCGTGCAAAAATTCATTCAAATCGGATAAGAATTGCGCCCTCTAGAGGCTCAAAAAGTCAAGACCCAAGGTCGGTTTATATGACAGCTATATCAGGTTATACACCGATTTGAACCATACTTAGCACAGTTGTTGGATATCATAACAAAGCATGTCGTGCAAAATTTCATTCTAATCGGATAAGAATTGCGCTCTCTAGAGGCTCAAGAAGTCAAGACCCAAGATCGGTTTATATGGCAGCTATATCAGGTTATGTACCGATTTGAACCATACTTAGAACAGTTGTTGGAAGTGATATCAAAACACTACGTGCAAAATTTCAGTCAAATCGGATAAGAATTGCGCCCTCTAGAGACTCAAGAAGTCAAGACCCAAGATCGGTTTATATGGCAGCTATATCAGGTTGTGAAACGATTTGAACCATACTTAGAACAGTTGATGGAAGTGATATCAAAACACTACATGCAAAATTTCAGTCAAATCGGATGAGAATTGCGCCCTCTAGAGGCTCAAGAAGTCAAGACCCAAGATCGGTTTATATGGCAGCTATATCAGGTTATAAACCGATTTGCACCATACTCAGCACAATTGTTGGAAGTCATAACAAAACAATTCACGCAAAATTTCAGTCAAATCGGATGATAATTGCGCCCTCTAGCGGCTCAAGAAGTCAAGATCCAAAATCGGTTTCTATGGCAGCTATACCAGGTTATTAACCCATGTAAACCATACTTGGCACCGTTCGTGCAAAATTTGATTCCAAACGGATAAGAATTGCGCCCTCTAGAGGCTCAAGAAGTCAAGACCCAAGATTGGTTTATATGACAGCTATATCAGGTTATTGACCGATTTGAACCTTATTTAGCACAGTTGTTTGATATCATAACAAAACACATCGTACAAAATTTCATTTCAATCGGATAAGAATTGGGACTTATAGAGGCTCAAGAAGTCAAGACCCAAGATCGGTTTATATGACAGCTATATCAGGATACGAACCAATTTGAAGCATACTTGGCACAGTTGTTGGACATCATAACAAAACACATCGTACAAAATTTCATTCCAATCGGATAAGAATTGCGCCCTCTAGAGGCTCAAGAAGTCAAGACACAAGATCGGTTTATATGACAGCTATATCAAAACATGGACCGATATGGCCCATTTACAATCGCAGTCGACCTACACTAATAAGAAGTTTGTGCAAAATTTCAAGCGGCTAGGTTTACTCCTTCGAAAGTCGGCGTGCTTTCGACAGACAGACGGACGAGCAGACGAACCGACATGGCTAGATCGACATAAAATGTCATGACGATCAAGAATACTTTATGGGGTCTCAGACGAATATTTCGAGTAGTTACAAACAGAATGACGAAATTAGTATACCCCCATCCTATGGTAGAGGGTATAGAAAGCAGAAGTGTAAGTAGGTCAGGTTAGCTTATCTTGAAAGGAGAGTGCAGATATCAATCCGCCCCATGCCACTATGGACATACGCCTAAGCCAGTACGCTTTGTACGCTCTAAAAGCTATGAAGTAACCTCTAGAAAGAAAATTCCGTGCTATTACAAAATCCTTAATTGTTTTCAATACCAATCCCCAAAGTTGGTTCATGTCTGGTATTGAGTCCCCACTTAAGTACCAGTATCTGTTGGACCCGAAAGCCGGGCAATGACAATGGAAATGCTCCAACGTCTCATCATCTTCCCCGCATGCCCTACACATGCTATTACTTGCCGCACCGATTTTACATAGGTGAGCTCGTAGTCCTATGTGTCCCCTTATGATACCCCATAGCTATACTGACCTCCTTCTTGCTTCCTTTCAGTAATAACCTCGTCTTCTCACGATCTAGATCCCCCCATAGGATTTTCGCCCCCACAGTCCTACCGACCGTTTCGCTGTTCCACAATGTTGCTTGAGCATTTGTCGCCCACTCCCTTAACTCGGACTGCGTCGACCCGAAGGGCTTCGGGTTAACCAAGTTTTTATGATGGCAGTCCTCTGGCCTTCACTGCCAAATCGTCTGCCCTTTCATTTCCCTTTTCTCCCTTATGGTCCGGTACCAAAACGATGTGGATTTTGCCATCCTCAGAGAAGGCGGCCACCGTAGCGCAGAAGTTAGCATGTCCGCCTATGACGCTGAACGCCTGGGTTCGAATCCTGGCGAGACCATCAGAAAAAATTTTCAGCGGTGGTTTTCCCCTCCTAATGCTGGCAACATTTGTGAGGTACTATGCCATGTACGCATAGTACACGCCTTTCGGACTATGCTATAAAAAGGAGGCCCCTTATCATTGAGCATACAACTTAAATCGGACTGCACTCATTGAGATGTGAGAAGTTTGCCCTGTTCCTTAGTGGAATGTTCATGGGCAAAATTTGCAATTTTCCAGAGAAGGCGTTAATCTCCTTCTTACACTGGCAAGACTGTTCGTGACCTTACCGTCCTGGTTGTAATAGCCCTTATGGCAATTTTCGGTAAAGATGTTCTCAATCGGCGTCCTCGCGTTAGCAGCACACCACTTTAAGCATAACGTGATTGCCCGAATCTCCGCCTGTAGGACCGTATTATGGTCAGGCAGTCTAAAACAGATCTCAGTCCCTGGGTTCTCAATGTTAACCCCCAGGCCCACTCTGTCCTCTAGCTTTGATCCATCCGTGTAACATGATCTTCCCGATGGCAATACTAGGGTTCCGTCAATCCAAGACCGTGCCGATGGCAGCAGTGCCTCGCACTCGTCTTCAAGGTTCATCTCAGGTATCCGATGGGAAACCTCTTCCCTTCCTTCCAGGTTTCCTATCGTCGTCTCGATTATACTGCGATGGTATGAGCTGCTCCCATCCTTAATCCATTCTCCCATCGCCTTAAGTCTCATAGCCGCAGCAAAGCTGCCTCACACTTAATCTGTATTTCAATGGGTCGGATATCTAAAATAGTCTCGAGTGCCCTAGTGGGCGTGACCCTCATCGCTCCACCTATGCCAAGACACCTTGTTCTCTGCAACTGTTGTATGGTTCTTATGTTGCACTATTTCTCCATAGCAGTTCACCAAACTACTGAGGCGTAAGTAAGTATTGGCCTAATCACGCTCCTGTAGAGCCAGTGGACTATCCTAGGATTCAGGCCCCATTTCGAGCCTACGGCGTGTCTACATAGTGCCCAACATCTGTGAGCCTTCTCAGTACGCTCCTGAATGTGACACTTCCAATTCAATTTCCTGTTCAAGATCACACCTAAGTATTTGACGTTGTCAGATATCGAAATCGTTTCGTTGAGGAAACGTGGTGGCCCACCTTCGTCTTCCTCTTGAACAGGCATATTTCAGTCTTCTCTGGGTTAACATTGAGATCTCTGGGTCTAGCCCAGTCATATGCCATAGAAAAGACCCTTTCGACCCTTCTGCATAGCGCGTTCGGATCCTTACCTCTTAGAAGTATTATAACATCGTCTGCGTAGCAGATGGGTTCAAATCCCTCCTCAGTCAGCATCCGTAATAGGTCATTTATGGTGGTCACCCATAGAAGTGGCGATAAAATGCCCGCCTGTGACGTGTCCTGTGCCACTTTCTCCCTTATATTTATGCCATGGGACACACAATTTATCCACCTGTTCCTTAGCATATGATTTATCCAGTCTCTTAGGACCAGGTCCACCCGGTACTGGTCTAAGGATTGGATCAGTGTGTCGGTGCGCACTTTGTTAAAAGCTCCCTCGATGTCAATGCATACCGCCATGGTGTACGTTTTGGCATCGAAGGACTCTTTTATTTTATGCAAAACCTCGTTCAGGGCAGTAAAATGGTAACGATAGATGAATTTTGCGCTTTTAGTACATTCTTCAAAAAAAAAACTCCTTTACTTCCTTAAAAACACATATGCTTATATGTATATCCTTCCCTTTCTCTCGCCATTTCATGTAAATGCTTCCTGTTTTCCATTACCACATAACATCCTCATAGGCCATCTACGACCAAGCCATAGGGATTTTTTATGAAACTTCATTTAAATAATGTCTGAAGAGATAAAAAATAAACTACATTCATAATATTTATTTTTCATTTCAGTTCTACCACTGTTTTTGGGAAATTTTTACAAAAATAGAAATTTGTTATGGCTTATGGTGCGGTTGGGTGTTTTCACTGTTAGCCAAGGCTATGAGGCAAAATTTATATGAGCAACATGTTACTTCAAAATGGAAGACGATATTAGTATGGGTCAATTTGGGTGGACCAACAAAAACCCACCAAGAAGTTACCAAAATCGAAAGCTACTATGAATTCTAAAAAAATTGTGGAGTAACCATAGGTCTAAAATCAAAAAAGAGCTTCCGGTTTTAACCACAAAGTCCGCCCATAACTAATTTGTCTTCTGGCTCTTTACAAAATGATGGCTGAATGATGCTTAAATCATCACTAAGCACAAAGTTTTATTCAGCCATTTCGGAGGAGGAGGCTGTTCAACAAGACCAGTCTTACTTGGTTAGCTACTGAATGGGACCTCTATAGGGTGTATCTGAACCGGTACAAGGGCGAGGTGAGGTCAGCTAAGAGGGCCTTATGGGTCGACTTCCAAGGGCCGGAAGAGGGGTGAACGAGTTTTCTTGGTTTCGGAGAGTGTAATCTTAGGACCCGATGATCCTCGGGAATGTAGTGACTGGCCATTGGACCAGTGACTTCTGGAGCTGTCGGTTGTTTATCGATCAATTGCTTTGAGCCCTACAAACCAACCAGACCGGATGGTATATAACCTGCCATGTATTGGTTGCCCAAAAAGTAATTGCGGATTTTTTAAAAGAAAGTAAATAAATTTTTTATAAAACTTAGAATGAACTTTAATCAAATATACTTTTTTTACACTTTTTTCTAAAGCAAGCTAAAAATAACAGGTAATAACTGACAGAAGAAAGAATGCAATTACAGAGTCAAAAGCTGTGAAAAAATTTGTCAACGCCGACTATATGAAAAATCCGCAATTACTTTTTGGGCAAGCCAATAGTATGCCATGAGACTTCTGGAAAAAAAGAATCAAGCCGATCGGCCCATAAATGACTGGTGGCCAATTTTCAAGCCCCATGGATCAGTCTCTGGAGCTACTAGGATCCCTACATTTTGCATACTTATTAGAAATCATCCTAACATTGACTATGTTAAGTTTCAATTCCTTAAAAAATTCCAGAATTATTTCCAAGATTTTTCGATTTGAGTTACAAATGCAAATTTGCCAGTTAGATACAACATTTCATGAAGGAACAGGGCAAACTTCTCACATATCAATGAGTGCAGTCCGATTCAAGTTTAAGCTCAATGATCCGTCCGTCTGTCCGTCCGTCTGTCCATCCGTCTGTCCATCCGTCTGTCCGTCCGTCCGTCTGTCTGTCTGTCCGTCCGTCTGTCTGTCAAAAGCAGGCTAACTTTCGAAGAAGTAAAGCTTGGCGCTTCAAATTTGGCACAAATACTTCTTATTAGTGTAGATCGGTTAGGAATGTAAATGGACCAAATCGGTCCATGTTTTGATACAGCTGCCTTATAAACCGATCTTGTGTCTTGACTTCTTGAGCATCTAGGGGGCGCAATTATCGTTCGATTTGGCTGAAATTTGGCACTTGGTGTTTTGGTATCACTTCAAACAACTGTGCAGGTATGGTCTAAATCGGTTGATAACCTGATATAGCTGTCATATAAACCGATCTTGGGTCTTGAGTTATTCAGCTTTTAGAGAGCACAATTCTTATCGGATTTGGCTGTAATTTTGCATGTGGTGTTTGGGTATCACTTCCAACCACTGTGCTAAGTACGGTTTAAATCGGTTTATAACCTGGTATAGCTGCCACATAAACCGATTTTGGATCTTGACTTCTTGAGCCGCTAGAGGGCGCACTTCTAATACGATTTGGCTGAAATTTTGCGTTTGGTGTTTTGTTATGACTTCCAACAACTGTGCATAGTAAGTCGCAAATCGGTATATATAGTCTGATATAGCCGCCATATAAATCGATCTGGGATCTTGGCGTCTTGAGCCTCAATGATAAGTGGACCTCCTTTTTATAGCCGAGTCCGTACGGAGTGCCGCAGTGCGACACCTCTTTGGAGAGAAATTTTACATGGCATAGTACCTCACAAATGTTGCCAGCATTAGGAGGGGAAAACCACCGCTAAAATTTTTTTCTGGCGTTCAGCGTCATAGGCGGACATGCTTACCTCTGCGCTACGGTGGTCTCTATTACATACTTCCTTTACTTTAATTGGCTATGGTGGAACATTTGATCCACTAGCGGAAAGTAGAATAGCCTTCCAAGCTCCTCGATCTTCTGCGCTCATTCTAAAATCTCTGACACCAAGATTCGAGGTGTCTCCCACCACTTGAACTTTCCATCGGACTTTTGGTCTTCCCGGTTTGTGTGTACCAGGGCTCTTCAACCATTCTGACAACATGATCTAACCAACGCAGCCATTATATTTTGTTACTTGTAACTATGCTATCGTCGTCATACAGCTCATGCAGTTGGTGGTTC
>NC_081555.1:14609761-14649761 GCF_963082655.1 Stomoxys calcitrans | reverse complement strand
GCAACCCATCTTCGCTGCATTACAACAATGCAACAACAAACCCATCTGAAAACATAGAGCCCCATGCATCTATGCCCAACAACAAATCAAATGTTAATACGCAAAGCGCATCAAATGAGCAAAACAAAAAAGAAAAAATTCCGCCCATTAATATATTTAATTTGGAAACCAATGAAATAATTGAATTTGTAAAGAATGGACTAAAAATTGCAGACTTTAAAATTAAACATTATCCTAGAAATAAAAAAAATACATTATTTTTGAATTGTATAAAGAGTTTTGTACGAGTTACGACATATCTAAAAAAAACCAAAACAAAATATTACACATACACCCCAAAATGTGCCAAAAACAAAACGTTCATATTAAAAGGTCTAGAGCAAAACATAAAAATAGAAACAATTCTTGAAGAACTACGTGAATATGAAACTGAAACACTGAAATTTGTAAAAGTCAGTCCTTTTCAAACTAGTAAAACTAAAAGGGAAGGCAAAACACTGCCCATGTTCTTAGTTCAAATTAAACCTGAAGGCAACATAAGAGAACTGCGATCAATCACAGGAATCTTGCACAGAGTTATAAAGTGGGAACCACTAAAAAAAGATGAAATACCTCAATGCCGTAGATGCCAAGGATTTTTCCACAGTGCATCGAATTGTTTTTTGGAACCAAAATGCGTTAAATGCAACCAATCACACGAAATAGGAAAATGCAATACACAACTAGTGGATACAACTGAAAGGGAAAAGCTCTTTTGTGTGCTTTGTAAAAAGTACGGTCACCCCGCTTCGTATAGAGGCTGTGAAGAATATAAAAAATTGAAACAGAAATTAATGGAAAGAAAAACCAATCAAAATACGAATAGAAATCATAACTATATTAGCGTAAATAAAAATATAAGTTATGCAAATGCCCTTAGAATTAATGGACAGGAACCTTATGTAAACCAAAATATTGGGAATGATTTCTTTCAAAACCTTCAATTTTCCATACAGAATATCGCAAACCAAATAGCTAATTTACAAAAACAATTACAAAATCAAGCAGCAAGAATAGATGCTTTGTACTCAGCTCTTGAAATTAATAACTAATGGCTGTAAATACTTCCGATAAATTTATAATTATACAAATAAATGTTAACTCATTAATAAGACTTAATAGAAGGTATGATCTCCAACTTTTTTTGAAAAAATACAAACCTGATATTATATTACTCAATGAAACAAAACTTGGAAATAAACATAAACTATCATTTGATGGTTATAATTTCATAAGAAAAGATAGAAATTCTGGTTCTAGAGGAGGTGGTACAGGAATATTAATAAGAAACAATATACATTTTAAGGAATATGCAACGCCGAGGTTTCGCACCCTAGAAACATGTGTGATAAAAATCCCAATGTCGGGCAATAGGCAGATATTCATAATATCAGCATATTATCCCGCGGGGAATAATAATTTAGATTTCAAGAATGATCTCAAGAGACTATATGAGTATCTTAAATTGGATTACATAGATAATTATTATATACTTGGGGGCGATCTGAACTCCAAACACAGCTCGTGGGGCAACACGATTGGTAATGATAAGGGAGTATCTCTGTTCGACTGGTTATATGAAAACGAGATTCAATATCGGTGTAAACTATACGCCTCGAGCTCACCCTCCTTCCCTCGCAGTGGTTCTTTTTTGGACATATTTATTGTAGATTCGAGACTGATCATTCATGAGACAGGAAATAGTGTTAACTGTTTGGAGACGCTAGATTATGATAGTGACCATAATGCGGTGAAGATGGTAGTTTCTAGGAATACGCAGGCGGAACCACTTGATTTTTTGCAGTCTAGTGTGACACGAACACTAGATTTTAAAAGGACTGATTGGAAGAAATTTGAGAAACTGATTATGCAAGCTCTGAACAATGATAGCTTTATCCCAGCCAATAGAAATTTATCAAATGACGAAATAATTTTCCATGTTGAAAGATTAAACAATATAATAACCAATGCAATTGATAAAAGTGTCCCATCTTTTAAGGAAAAAGACCGTTTGAAAGAATTATTAAACACAGTTATAAAAACTCTTCAGAAAGAGAAAAGCAGGATTTTAACGGTTATTAAGAAACACAACAGATTTCAGAATGTACTTAATCCCACTGTTCTATGTTTTATGAAAAATAGACTTAAGATGGTTAGAAAACTCCTACAAGACAATTTCGTTATTTCAATGAATAAAAAGTTGGAGCAAAAGTTCAACAAAATTAATTCGTCCAACCCATCCACTATGTTTTCCGAAGCCAAAAAAATACTTAGAAATCGTAAAGCCGACAACATTAATATTTTGAAAATTCCTCCTGAAGACATGTGTCTCTTACATCGAGCTGAAATTGATCATCGGACACTACGAATTGAGAACGGATCTGATAAATATGTATTAGAGGACGAAGGACATATATTGAACTTCATAGGAGCTTATTTAGAAAGTATTTATTCCTCAAAAAGTACTGATGAGACGAATTTGGTGCATAGGGAAGTTATAGAAGTCTTCAACTCATTTTTGGAAGACAAAGTGAGATATGAAGAGGGCTTAAATACGATAACGTACTTCAATGATATGAACTTGGCCAATGATCCAGTTGCCTCTAATTTGGATTATTTTACTTCTCGAGAGGAAATTTTGTACATCTTCTCCAAATTAAAAGGAAAATTATCGTATGGAATTGACAAGATACCCAATATTATACTTAAGAAAGTCCCTATGCTATTGATATTTGAGTATTTGACACTATTTAACAATATGATTAACAATGCTTTCTTCCCAAAGCACTGGAAAATAGCAAAGATGGTTGTCATTCCTAAGAAAGATAGGGACATTACTCATCCCAAGAACCTAAGGGCCATAAGTTTGCTGCCTAATATTAGCAAAATATTTGAGATTTGTTCTAATAATATTATAAGCCAACAGTGTCTGAAACTAAACTTAGTGTGTGAGAAGCAATTTGGTTTCAAACATACGCACTCTACGATTCATGCAGTTAATTTATTAGTATCGAACATACAGTGGAATTGGAATAAACTTTCGTGTACAGGGGCATGTTTAATCGACTTTGAAAAGGCATTTGACAATATTTGGATACCAGCTCTAATTTATAAGATGCTCAGTTACAAACTTCCTTTTCATCTCGTTGTTTTAGTCTACAACATGATAAATGAAAAGGAATATATTATAGGAAAGGGAGCGAATTGTAGCTCGAACGTTTTTAAGATGATAAATGGCTTACAGCAGGGAACAGTTAATGCCCCAATCTTATTCAATTTATATATACACGATTTATTAGATAGGACACAGAATATTATTGCGTTTGCTGATGATATAATTATATATGAGTTTGGTTATAATATGGCTGATATAAAAAACAAGCTACAAGCTGCTTTTAATGTTGTTGAGCAGTACAGTATAGACTGGAATATGAAGATAAACTTGCACAAATGTGAGGCTATCCTGTTTCGTCCTCCAGTTGGCAAATGCAACTGGAATATAAGGAGAAATTGGAAAGATTTCCGAATTCGATCCAGGGAGGCTAACGTAGATATACCAGTAAAGGATGAAGTTAAATACTTAGGAATATATTTGGATAGATTTCTATATTTTAACTCACACATTAATAAACAGATCTTAAAGGCTAGAAATGCGTTTTTTGCTTACAAATCTATATTTTTTTTCTAAGAAGATTGTTAAGGAAATCAAAATTATGATATACACATCGGTTGTGTGATCGATTTTATGCTATGGTGCGCCAATTTGGTTTAACATATCACCCTCTTATATGGAAAAAATCAGAAAACTCGAAAGAAAATGCCTACGTTCCTGCACCTCTCTTTATAGAACACCTAGTAGTAATTACCAAAAATTTGTATCCAATAGAGTATTATATGAAGCTGTAAACATAAATAGAATAGACAATTTTATAATTAAAACAATTAGAAATCATATAATGAAATCTACTGAAAATGTTACAAACAATTTGATTATGGCCTCTTACTACGCTGATGATTTATATATTAACAAATGCTTGGAAACGGGGTTCGTTCCACCTGAAGCTTTTCTTTATCTAGATAAATTACGTTGTATTCAAGACAATTTTGGTATTCCTACATTTTACCATATATATAGAAGAGCCAATATAAAATCTTTCGACATAAATAACCCTGGCGTTGATACTAGATTTGATACCACAATAACTCAAAGAGATAAGATTGACAGTTTAGGCATACAAAGATATTGGTGGCATAGGCCATAACCATCTTGTTTTATACTCCTTGACACTTTTTTAACCTAAATATAAAAATATACATGAGTGATGTTTTTTGTTCAAATTTTTTCATTGCGATACATTATATATAAGCTTATTTTAGGCTTAATTTATTATAACGAACTATGTAATAAAAACTATCTATTATATTAGAATTACTAGAGCATTCCTATGGGAACAGTGTAAGGAATTACTATACTATATAATATATCTATTTGTTTATTAATAGAACTATGTATTAATTAACTGAAATAATAAACATTTAAAAAAAAAAAAAAAAAAAAAAAAGCAAAATTTCAAGCGACTAGCTTTACGCGTTTGACCGCTATCGTGATTTCGACATACTGACGGACGGACGGACATGGCTAGATCCACTGAGAACGGCAAAGCGATCAAGAACATATATGGGGTCTTAGAAGAATATTTCGAGGTGTTACAAACGGAATGACTAGATTAATATACCCCCATCCTATGGTGGTGGGTACAAAAATTTAGATATTGAACTTAAATTTGGAACATATACGTCTTTTTTCTACAAACACGAGCCAATCTTTTTTTTTTATTTTTTTATTTATTTGATAAAAATGTAATGATAGTACAACAAGCATTACTTATAAATTACAGTACTATCCGATATATGTCAATAACTAATAGTTTCACAAAAATAATACTATTACATAGGTATTTAAGTATAAACAAAGAAATTAATGATTAAAGAATTATACAGAAGATAAATAATTATTAGTGTAATTTGATGTATATATTAATAAATGTGAGCTAATATTTAAAGGGTCAAAATTAAATTACTTCCTAAGTGAGATGATGTTTTAGCTTAAGTTTAAAGTTCTTTTCATTAGGACTATTTCTTAAATTGATTGGGAGGGCGTTCCAGAGACGAATGGTGTAAACAAAAAATTGTCTGTCACATACCAAGTAGTTACTATGCAGTGGAACCATGCAATTGGTTCGAGAAGATCGTGAGATTTCCAACCGGTCGTAAAGATATTTGGGTTCATGTGTATAAATTAAGCGATGCATGAAAGTCAGTGCACGAAATTTCAAAAAATTTTCAAATTCCATCCCATAAAACTGTCTAGAAGCCGATGATATACTATCCGCACGTCTGATACTATAAACAAATCGTGTAATGTCATTCGAAACTACTTTTAATTTACGCTTATGGACGTAGTCACATTCTGCGTATATCTCACAACAATACAAAAGTTTAGGTAGTAAATAGGCATGAGCAATTGCGTGACGCACACTGAATGGAATATATTGGTGAATAGACCAAAGAGTCCGTAACATACCATAAATCTGTCCTATAGCCAACTCAATATGCCTATTCCAGGACAGAGTATTGTCAAATAATACCCCTAAATTCCTTGCAGTCTGCACATACTCTATGGTCTTGTCACCTAAGGCAAGCCTAGGCAAAGACAATGTATCTATAGACTTTCTCGAGATAACAATGCACTTCGTCTTATCAGGATTCAACTTCAAGCCATTCTTGGTTGCCCAATCACTGATGGCAATTAACTGCAAATTAATCCACGCCACATATGACCTTGTATCACTCGTCCTGCAAGAGAAACACAATTGCACATCATCAGCGTATATGTGCATGTCATATCCATCAGGTATGCTTGCAATATCATTGACATATAATGAAAATAATAGTGGTCCCAGCACAGAACCCTGAGGAATACCACGAGTAAGCTCCAAGAAATCAGACATCATACCGTTAGAGTAAACAGCCTGTGTGCGCCTGTCCAGATATGATGCAATAAACCGAACTGCTGTGTCGTCAAAATTAAACAAGGTTGTAAGTTTAGATGCCAATATCGTGTGATCCACGGAATCGAATGCCTTAGAGTGGTCTAATAGGACAAGAAAGCTTACGTGGTTATCATTAATATTGCGTCTAATATTTTCGACTACATCAATAAGTGCAGTCGTACAACTACGGCGTTTACGAAACCCAGATTGCCTATCTGATAAAAGGAAATTCCTGTTTAAAAATGTATTTATCTGATCATACACAATATTCTCAAATGCCTTAGACAAGAATGGCAAGATCGCAATTGGTCTAAAATCATTATTGGACTTAGGTACCGGAATAACCTTAGCCCTCTTCCAGCCACTGGGAAAGATCGATGACAGAAGTATATAGTTAAATATATGTGTAATAAATGGTAAAAGATTCGGTAATATTGGTTTCAGAAAGTTAGGGTCAATACCATCGACACCTGTAGCATTGGATTTTATCCTCAAAATTGACTCCAGAACGTCACATTGATCAACAAGTCGAAATCTGAATTGCTCGTCAATGCCATTCACGTCAGTCTGCAATCCGCCCAAGTAAACATTACCTTGCGCAAACGGTACATTAATGGCCAAAAATTGCCGGTTCATATCATCAAGTTCGGGTTTGGAAAGATTCGCATCTTCGCCAGTCTTCTTTCCAATTCCGATACCAATGTCTCTGATCACGCCCCATTTTTGCCTGCAAGTGACAGCAGAGTTGTACCTTTCACCATAGAACGACATCTTGTTCTCCCGGATCTCCTTTACAACCTGATTCCTGAGTGTTCTATATTCGTCATGGAGTCTTTCAGTCCTGAACCTCTTCCACCTACTGTAAGCCCGATTTCTTTTAGAAATCAATTCAGTCACTCGTCCGGTTATCCAGGGCTGCTGCCTTGATTTGACAACCCTACGTTTCAAAGGCACGTATCTCTCGTAGAGGCGGATCACATTCTCTTCAAGAAATCTTACTTTCTCGTTCACATCCACGTAGTGGTATATCGCACTCCATTCCACTGAGAGCAGACACGCATATAAAATCAACATTGGATCCGACAAAAATAAAGCGAAATTCATCAATCTTCTTTAGTAGGCTCTGGGCATTCAAATGTATTATATTCATAC
The DNA here is from genome assembly GCF_963082655.1 of Stomoxys calcitrans. Taxonomy (NCBI): domain Eukaryota; kingdom Metazoa; phylum Arthropoda; class Insecta; order Diptera; family Muscidae; genus Stomoxys; species Stomoxys calcitrans. The sequence goes on along the minus strand of NC_081555.1, from coordinate 14,642,517 downwards.
CATTTTTCATTTTAGCCAAAACTCTAATCATGGCATGCAAATTATCTCTGGAACTCCTGTTATTACTATTAGCACTCATCATTGAATGCATAATTAACGATCATCTCACCTAGACTGAAAAAATATTTAATGAGGAAATGGTCAGCATTAGAAGTGACAAAGCGCGTATGAAATAAAATATATAATGCACAAATTGTCAATAAACATAGTGTTGCATTGTTTAAATAATAGGAAATGTATGTATCTTTTAAATTAAACACAAATATAAAACAATATTGATCAAAGCCTGAATTAGCGAAAAAGTCTATTTAGTTCCTCAAAAGTTCTAATGCATAAAGGTTCATCTGAATCATGTATTTTTATATAAACTATTCCACGTAATGTATAAACTGCCTTAATTCTATTCTCCTTTTTGATTTTTAATGCCGATGAAAAGATTTTATGATTGAAAGGCGTGAGGTTTTCATTGATGTAGAAAGGCACATCTCCATCAATACCAATTTGTTGAAGTTTCAAATGTCCTTTTATATTCCGCTTATACTCAGCGACTACTTTAAGTAGAAAGTTTTTTTCATATGGCGTTTGTAATTTAGCTACAATGGCTCCATCTTTTATGCCACGTATATTCTTTATATTTCTTACGCGATATATTGAAATAAGGTGTATATTGGATATATTGAGATACTTGCATATATTGTCAAAAATAACTGGCAGATTTTCGTTTTCATACTCTGGTATACCATTAATACGCACATCGTTGGCTACAATCAAATTCTCTTGTTGTAAGAGGCGCAAGTTTAAATCGTTGACAGCCGATTTTAAGTTAGCATTCTCGATACTTGCCAATTCAAGTTTCTCTATTCGCTCTTCAAAACTAGAGATTTTTGTAGTCAGTTTATCAATGACTGATTTGAATTCATTTTTTAACTCGTTTTTTACCTCTTGAATAATGTCATGTTTAACGTAACTTAACCGATTATTCATTTCATTTAGAATACGTTGCTCCATTTTTTCCATCAAAAATTGTATTTCTTCGTGCTGTTTGTCAAACCTTTTTTGAATAATATTTATAATTCGAGTTGGTGACTCATAGCTTGCCAGCTTCGGGGTTTTAGAAAGGTTTTCACTTAGAGGGTCATGCAGCTCCCTCAGGCGTTTTGGGGCTAAAATAAGTGAATCCCTAGGCTTAGTAGAGGTTGATGGTGATGGTGATGTTGTGTGATCCATTGTGATGAATTCGACGTTTTTTGCGTTCATACGTTGTTACGTTACGGTTTTACGTAGTTGAACTAACCGATGATCTGTTCCCACTATTTCCCAGTATATTCGTTGGAGGGGATCAGCTGATGATGTTTATATTTGTAGTTTTCGTGAAGTTATACGTCCCACTCTCACAGTTTGAGTGCAAAATAATAGTGTTTTGTTATGAAATAAATTAAATTACCATAAAATTAAATTGATGTTTAATCACACGGGCTGCGTGGTAACAGGACAACTCGATCAATACGTGTAGTAACATAAAAAATTCAAGGATTAGGCCAGGTCCGTGATGTTTCTGGGGTGTATTTTTCGGTAAAAAACTGTGTTGACGAGAGCACCAGCAAAAACACGTACTTGCTTATCCAATTGGTTTATCTAAATCCGGTCCACATTTTGATATAGCTGCCATATTGATCGATCTGCCGATAAAGGGTCTGAAGCCCATAAAAGCTTTATTTGTCACCCGATTTCGCTGAAATTTCAAATTTTGGGTTGATTTAAGCCTTCTGATATCCGAACCAAATATGTTTCGGATCGGACTATATTTGGATATAGCTGCCATATAGACTGACTTGCCGATTTGAGGTCTGAAGCCCATAAAAGCTTTATTTATTAACCGATTTGGCTGGAATTTGAACCAGCGAGGTGTTTCAAGCCTCCACATATCCGACCCAAATATGGTTCAGATCGGACTATATTTAGATATAGCTGCCATATAGACTGACTTGCCGATTTGGGGTCTGAAGCCCATAAAAGCTTTATTTATTAACCGATTTGGCTGGAATTTGAAACAGTGAGTTGGTTAAGACCTCCCAACATCCGACCTAAATATGGTTCAGATCGAACTATATTTAGGTATAGCTGCCATATAGACCGTTCTCCCGATTAAGAGTCTGAAGCCCATAAAAGTTTTAATTATTACCCGATTTTGCTGAAATTTTAAACCATAAGCGGTTTTACACCTCACGACATCTGACCCAAATACGGTTTAGATTGGACTATTTTTGGATATAGCTGCCATATGGACCGATCTGCCGATTTAGGGTCTTAAGCCCATAAAAGGCGCAATTATCATCCGATTTCGCAGAAATTTGGGACAGTGAGTTATGTTAGGCTTCTTGACATTTTTGTTAAATTTTTCTCAGATCGATGCAGATATAGATATAGCTGCCATATAAACCGATCTCTCGATTTAAGGTTTTAGACATTAAAAAAAAATACATAAAATTTGGATCAGTGAATTTTGTTAAGGCTCTTTGCACCCTTGTTTAATTTAAACTAGATCGGTCCAGATTTGCATATAGCTGCCATATAGACCGATCTCTCGATTTAAGGTTTTGTGCCTGTAAAAGTCGCATTGTCCGATTTCGCTGAAATTTGGTATAGCGAGTTGTGTTAGGCTCCTCGACATCCTTGTTCAATACGGCCCGGATCAGTCCAGATTTGGTTATAGCTGCCATATATACCGATCTGCTGATTTAAGGTTTTAGGCCCATAAATGGTGAATTTTTCAACTGATTTCGCTGAAATTAGGCACAATGAGTTGCGTTAGACCCTTCGACATTCGTATCGAGTATCCGCTTTTATTTGGATATTATCCAATTTCTCTGAAACTTCATATAGCGAGTTGTGATGGCTTCTCGACATCCTGGTTCAATACGGCCCAGATCGGTCCAGAATTGCCATATATACCGATTTGCTGATTTAAGGTTTTAGGCCCATAAATGGTGCATTTTTTAACTTATTTCGCTGAAATGAGGGACAATGAGTTGCATTAGACCCCTCGCCATTCGTACCGAGTATGCTTAAAATCCGTCTATATTTCGATATAACTGTCATATAGACCGATTTCTCGATTAAGGGTCTTGGGCCTATAACAGGGGTATTTATTGTCCGATTAAGTTGAAGTTTTGTATAGCCAATAGCGTTATGCTCCTCGACATCCCTGTACAATACGGCCCAGATCGGTTCAGATTTGTATATAGTTCATATATATACCGATGGAGATCGGATAAATGATACATTTTCACCGTATTTTGACAAAATGTGACAGTGGCACAGAAAAGTCTACATACCCTACTAAAAAAAACCAATTTTTCAAAAAGATTTGTTTGAACGAAAAAGTTTTTCTGTCAATTGCGCATTGTTGCCAAAAGTGTTTAACAGGGGTCCCAGTATAATAATTAGTTAAAATGTGTAGTGTAAAATCGTATGGTACCTACGTTACGTTACTGTCACTACACGTAACTGCTATTAATGAAAACGTATTTAGACATATCTGTGCCACTGTATATACGAAGTGGTGGGTATCCAAAGTTCGACACGGCCGAACTTAATGCATTTTTATTTATTTTTTTTTTTTTTCAAACAATATACATTTTTTTTTTAATTTTCTATAAACTTAGAACTCATTTATCCCGTAATGAAATGGCTGTGCAAATATTTTCATACAAAATAAAAACGGATGAATTTCAGGCTACCACAATAAAAATATTCACTAAAAATGAAAATTTACTCATAACAGCTCTCTACAGTCCACCGAAACATCAAATTAAATACGAACAATATAAACAGCTGATAGAAAAACACAACGACAGGCACATTATTGGAGGCGACTTTAACGCCAAACATACTCACTGGGGATCCCGATTAACAACTACAAAAGGCAGAGAACTACTCAAAGCGTCGAATGATACTGGTTGCTCAATAATCTCATCAGGTACACCAACCTATTGGCCAACTGATACAAACAAAATTCCCGACTTAATAGACTTTTTTCTGGTCAAAAAAATATCGACGTCCCGAATAAAAATAGAAAATGGTTTTGATCTAAGCTCAGACCACTCTCCAATCTTCCTTACACTTTTTGAAAAAATACTAACAAATGAGCCTCCACCCTTTTTGATAAATAAATTTACCGACTGGCAATATTTCAATTTAATCTTGTGGAATGCAGATTTGAAAGTCGAAGCACCAATCTCTGTAGACGATTTGGAAAATGAAGTTGAAATACTAACTGCAACTATTCAGAAAGCCGCATGGCAAAGTACTCCTGATTATCGAAGTACTGCTTCTGAACAAACCTACCCGGTATATATTAGAGAAAAAATTCAACTGAAACGCAAAATACGTAAGAAATGGCAGCAAACTAGACATCCGTCATACAAGACACTCTTAAATAAAATCACTAAGGAACTCAGTGCAGAAACCAAACTTTTCAGAGATATGGAACTTAGGCAACATCTGTTGTCGTTAACAACTGATAAAAGTACCGACTATTCACTTTGGAAAGCAACAAAAGGAGTTAAGAGGCCTGTACCAAGAAATTATCCAATAAGAAAAGATGACTCATCATGGGCCAAAACGAATATGGAAAAGGCGCAAATATTTTCAGAACACATGGAGAACGTTTTCTCCAATAACAATGAAGTTCCAACTAATGGTAATGAAGGTATAGGAAATTTCGAACAAAGCATCGAGAATGTTACAGTTGGTGAGGTATATGCAGAAATAGGCCGTATGCAGCTAAAGAAATGTCCAGGTTTCGACTTAATAAATACTGAAATACTAAGAAATCTTACATATAATTGCATCATTAAAATAACCCAATTATTTAATTCCTGCTTCAAGTTAAGAAGAATGCCAACTTTTTGGAAAATTGCAGAAATCCGTATGATACCTAAACCAGGTAAACCTACAACAGAGGTAACCTCATATAGACCAATATCTCTACTACCAATGTTATCCAAACTGCTAGAAAAACTGTTTTTGAGTCGTTTAAACCCCATTATTGCAGAAAAAAATCTCATACCAGACCATCAATTTGGTTTTAGAAATTCCCATTCAACTATTGACCAGATACACCGCATAACTAATACTATTGAACAAAGCTTTGAGGATAAAAAAATATGTTCTGCTGTATTCTTAGATGTGTCGCAGGCTTTTGACAAAGTATGCCATGTCGGGCTTATAAGGAAATTAAGCAGGATGTTGCCTGAAATATATGTTGAATTTCTAAAATCATTCTTATCGGATAGATTCTTCAGAATTAAACAGGATGACTCCTACTCAGACATGAAGAAAATTGGTACAGGTGTGCCTCAAGGAAGTATCCTAGGTCCCGTCCTATATCTTTTATACACTAGCGATTTGCCAGAACCACCAAACTCAGTCATTGCAACTTTTGCGGATGATACTGCTATACTTGCTGTGGCAGATACAGAGGAGCAAGCAATCACTAAATTGCAACAAGCTCTTAATGAAATAAATCGTTGGGCCTCTGTTTGGCAAATAAAGTTGAACCATTCGAAGTCGGTTCATGTAAACTTTACAAATAAAGCTACCAGGAACATCCCCGTGCATATAAATGGAGTCAGTATCCCTTATTCGGACAATGCGAAATATCTTGGTATGACCCTGGATTCGAAATTACGCTGGAAAGCGCATGTCAAGAAGAAAATCGAAGAACTTAATATTAAATGGTCAAAACTCAAATATCTTATGGGCAGGAAATCTGAACTTTCCATTCAAAACAAATTACTTTTATATAATCAACAATTAAAACCAATATGGCTATATGGCATCCAACTATGGGGTTGCACGCATAAGAAATATATCTACATGATTCAAAATTTTCAAAATAAAGTACTAAGGAGCATAGTTAACGCCCCTTGGTATGTTCGCAACAGTGATCTCCATAGAGACCTCCGCATGAACACAGTGTCAGAGGAAATATCAATTGCAGCAACGAAACATGATGCCAGATTACGCCTTCATGTAAATCCAGAAGCCATTAATCTCAATGATCCAAGTACCAGACGTAGACTGAATAGAACTAAACCCTATGATCTCTTAATATCATGAGCTTTAAACTTATTTATTTTCTTTTTGTTTCCAATGTAAAATAAATTTTCAGATAGATTATATAAAATTTACATATTTTCAATGATAATTATGTTAAATTTGAAAAAAATTGCTTGTTAGCTTCTTATTGAAAGCTAGTTGCAATTAAAATAAAAAAAAAAAAAAAAAAAAAAAAAAAAAAAAAAAAAAAAAAAAATACAAATTTTTTTTTTTTATAACGAAATTATTTTTTTTCATTCTTGATTTCAAATTCCTTATTCCCTGTTTGTGGAATGTCAACACACTTTCCCACTCACGTACTGTTGTTATATTTTTATGAACAATTTCTTGTGTTAAGTGGTTTATTAACTTGCCATAAATTCAATTTATTTATTGTTCAATAAATATTTTTATGCATCTTTTCAAGGCACTTATCCATATATCGTTGGGCAGAGGACATACAAAATACATAGAAAGGGAACCTTTTGTAAAGCAAAAGGATATGCAATGGAATTCCTAAAGCACTTCACTACTAAGACAATCACTTATGGTTGGTAAGTAAAGAGGAACTTTAGGTGATAGCATGAAATTGGTAAGCAAAGTTAATATTGGGTTGCCCAAAAAGTAATTGCGGATTTTTTTAAAGGAAATTAAATGAATTTTTAATAAAACTTAGAATGAACTTTAATCAAATATACTTTTTTACACTTTTTTTTCTAAAGCAAGCTAAAAGTAACAGCTGATAACTGACAGAAGAAAGAATGCAATTACAGAGTCACAAAGTTTGTCAACGTCGACTATATGAAAAATCCGCAATTACTTTTTGGGCAACGCAATATTTATTAAAAACTAGCCGAACCGGGCCCGCTACGCTGTGCCTTCTCTCACGCTCTAATATATTACTAGGGTGGGGCACTTCGCCATGAATGTGGATATAGAATTTGTGCCAATGTAACCTATGTCCGTCTATGAAGGTAAACGCCTGCATTCGAATCCTGGCGAGAACACCGTACAAAATTGAAATCGGTGGTTATCCCCTCTTAATGCTGGCGACATTTGCTAGGTACCATGCCATGCATGGTCATGATAAAAATCCTCCCAAAGAGGTGTCGCACTACGGCAAGCCGTTTGGACTCGGCTATAGAGAAAGTCCCTTATCATTGAGTTTAAACCTAAATCTGAAAGCACTCATTGATATGTGAGAAGTTTGCCTCTGCTCAGTTCCTGGTCAAATTTTTACTCTACTCCCAAATGCCATTCCATGAGTCCTATACTACCGTACTGATAAATATTTCCCACTGGCACTTTGCCCTGAAAATAGATATCAAATTCGTTATTTACTCCTTAATACCGTTGATTTGAGCTCCATATTGTCGTAAACGAAATTGAATCCCAGTTTAGGGGGTGCTTAAGGGCATACCCCCAAATACTTGGCTCCAAAATTGGAGATCAAATTCGTTTTCTACTCACAAATACCTTTCATTGGAATCTCATATTGCCAAAATGGGTCAATTAATCTATTTGAGGTATTTTTAAGAGGAAAAGCGTCACCCAGACTTGAACGCAAATTTTAATTTCATATTCGTAATCTACTCTCAAATACCTTTCATTTGTGACCCATTTAGCCATGGTCGGCTAATACGCCCCTTTGGGGGGTATTTGGGGGTGGGGCAACCTCTCATTACTTGGACCTAATTTTTATGCCATATTTGGCATCTACTGCCGAACACTTTTTATTTGAGTCCCCTATTGACATGAATGTCGAATATATCAGGTTTTGTGGAGTGTTGGAGTTGGCGCGACCAGTGGGTACTTAGACCCAAATTTTAATACGACATTCGTTTTATAGTCTCCAATACCTTTCATTTGATACCCATATTGTGCCTATCGACCCACTTTTGTTTTTGGGTGATGTTTTTGGGGTAAGGGGGAAGGTCCGACCCCATCCGATATCTAAAAATTATAAAGCCTTTGTTTCCTTCCAGACAAACTTACACAATCTGTGAATATTTTAAAATAATGGCTACAGCCGTTTTTGATTCTACAAAACAAGCAAACAAACCTAGTCCCACATAGACATGATGGGTCATATGTTATTGGTGGGGTGGGGTGACCCCCTATACTTTATCCTGATTTTGCAAGCCAGATTCGTAATCTACTCCCGAATACCTTTCATTTGAGCCCCATATCGGCATGAATGTCCTATATGTCTGTTTGGTGGAGTTTTTTTGGGGTTGGGGCTGCCCGATGAGTAATTAGACTCAAATTTCAATACCATATTCGAATTTTACTCTCCAACACATTTGCCCTGCCCGATGAGTTGTGCTGCCCGATGAGTAATTAGACTCAAATTTCAATACCATATTCGAATTCTACTCTCCAACACCTTTCATTTGATACCCATATTGTCCCGATCGGTCTACATTTGGTTTGGGGTGGTATATTCGGCATAAGGGGGAGGGTCCGCCCCCCCTTCCGATTTCAACAAATTATAAAGCCTATTTCTTCTTCCGGATCATATTCGTAGTCTTCTTCCGAATGCCTTTCAGAAGAGTCTCATATTGTCATGATCGTCCAATAAACCTATTTTAGGGGGTTTTGGGGTTGAGGCGGCCCACCCAATTACTTGGACCCAAGTTTTACTATGAAATCCGCACTCTACCTTTCATTTGAGTCCCATATTATCGCGATTGGTACACTTTTTGTTTGTTGTTTTGCTTAAAAATTCTGCCTGGACTTTCAACAACTGTGCTTAGTATGGCGCAAATCGGTAAATAACCTGATATAGCTGCCCTATAAACCGATCATGGGTCTTGACTTCTTGAGCCGCTAGAGGGCGCAACTCGCATACGATTTGGCTGAAATTTTGCCTGAGGTGTTTTGTTGTGTCTTCCAAGAGTTGTGCTTGGTGTGGCGCAAATCGGTAAATAATCTGATATAGCTGCCATATAAACCGATCTGGGGTCTTGACTTCTTGAGCCGCTAGAGGGCGCAACTCTCATCCGATTTAGCTGAAATTTAGCATGTGGTGTTTAGTTGTGTCTTCCAAGAACTGTGCTTAGTGTGGCGCAAATCGGTAAATAACCTGATATAGTTGCCATATAAACCGATCTTGGATCTTGACTTCTTGAGCCGCTGGAGGGCGCAACTCTCATACGATTTGGCTGAAATTATGCATGAGCTGTTTTGTTGTGTCTTCCAAGAATTGTGCTTAGTATGGCGCAAATCGGTATATAACCTGATATTGCTGCCATATAAACCCATCTGGGGTCTTGCCTTTTTGAGCCGCTAGAGGGCGCAAATTGAAATTATGCATAAGGTGTTTAGTTGTGTCTTCCAAGAGTTGTGTTTCAAATCATCAAAGTTTAAATATTCCCTTAACATTTTCCATTTACAAATCCCCCATGTTTGGCGTTAGACATTGTCTTGCTTTGCCTTCATCCTTAAAGTTTGGTTTGTCATAGCCCGAAGCAAATTTTGAAAAAAAAAATCCTTACAAAGAAAACCCGTATGGCCGTATGGTCAACGGCAAAGACGCCTCTTGGCCACATTCATATGCCATCGCTTACTTCTTCTTCAGCAAATTCTTGACAAATGGTTTAGAACTCATAAATCATTCATAACACCAAAACGCAAAAGGAAAACCAACAACCAAGGCGGCACACTCATATAGATGCACATGTCCTGTGTCCCCATGTCCCTTTGTGGAGTAAATAGAGAACTATGAAAATCAAATAAAATGCAACCATTTGGAAGGCAAAATTTAATGGGTGCAATGGTAAATGAAAACGGACATAAGGCCAAGGAGTCAACTAAAATCAACTAAAAAGAAAATGCCTGCCCATATATGCAGAACACCAAAACCAAGTGGCAGGAAATGCCAACTATTCAAAATGAGAATGGCAAACCAATATCCTGAATGCATTCTAACCAACTGACTAACCAATATTCGAAATTATTGATATCATAAATTGAAGGCTGGGCTACGAATGTGGGAAATTGGCTAAAAGCTTGGAAAAGGTTCTAAGGGAAATTAATAGCTTTCAGACATGGGAAATATTAGGAAAATAGAAATTTGAATTATGGAAGTGCATAAGTGCCTTATATGGAAAATTGAGGTCATAAAATATTTACCTTTAGCCAAGCACTTAGGTAGGCCTAATATCTGTAGACGACAGAAATTTGGTTGAATTTAAACAAAAATTGTAAGAAAAGTTTCAAAAAAAAACTTGGAGGACTTATTCTCTCTTATATATAAAAATCAATTTGTGTTTGTTTGTAGGTTTGTTTGTTTGTTTAAGTGATCCTTATATACCCAAAAACGACTGAACCGATTTTCTTGAAATTTTCACTGCATAATGATCACGTGGTGAAAATAGGGTACTACAAACAACAATAACAAATTTTGCCCATGAACATTCCACCAAGGAACAGGGGCATACTTTTATCAATCATTGCAGTCCGATTCAAGTTTAAGCTCAATGATAAGGGGCCTCCTTTTTATAGCCGAGTCCGAACGGCGTGCCGCAGTGCGACAACTCTTTGGAGAGAAGTCTTACATGGCATAGTACCTCACAAATGTTGCCTGCATTAGGAGGGGAAAACCACCGCTGAAAATTTTTTCTGGTGGTCTCGCCAGAATTCGAACCCAGGCGTTCAGCGTCCCAGGCCGGCATGCTAACCTTTGCGCTACAGGTACTGTAGAATACTAAATTTTTTAATATCTGAAGGGGGAGCGGACCCTCCCCCTTACCCTAATTTTCAGAAACGCCAGATCTCGGAGAAGGATGCTGCGATTTCAGAGAAAATTTTGTGTGCTCTCTTATAGTAACCCACAAACAGAAATTTGGTATTCAAATTTCGGATAGGGACCCTGGGGGGGGGGGGGGGGGGGCGCTCCACCCCTAAACCTACCAAATATATATATACACCAACCACAACAATATGGGACTCAAATGAAAGGTATTTAAGAGTAGAAAACGTATCTGATATCCAATTGTCGAAGCAAATGCTTGGGGGACCACCCCAACCCCCCAAAACACCCCTAAATCGGACATATTTACCGACCATGGCAATATGGGACTCAAATGAAGGGTATTTGCGAATAAAATACGAATCTGATAACCAAATTTGTGACAAAATTTCTCTGGGGTGCACCTCTTTCCCCAAAACACCCCCCAACAGGACTTATTGGGTTGCCCAAAAAGTAATTGCGGATTTTTCATATAGTCGGCGTTGACAAATTTTTTCACAGTTTGTGACTCGGTAATTGCATTCTTTCTTCTGTCAGTTATCAGCTGTTACGTTTAGCTTGCTTTAGAAAAATAGTGTAAAAAAAGTATATTTGATTAAAGTTCATTCTAAGTTTCATTAAACATGCATTTACTTTCTTTTAAAAAATCCGCAATTACTTTTTGGGCAACCCAATATTTACTGACCACGGCAATATGGGGCTTAAATAGAAGGTATTTGAGTGTAGAATACGAATCTGTTATCCAGATGTGGGGCCAAGTGTTTGGGGGGGCCTCCCATCTCCCGGAACATACCCCAAAGAAGACAAATTTACGATCATACCAAAATGGGTCTCAAATGAAAGGTCTTTGGAAGTAAAGTACGAATCTGATATCAATGTTGGGGAAAAGTGTCTGTGGAGGCACTCCAACCCCATAACACAACCCAAATAGGAAGTATTTGTTGACCATTCCAATATGAGGCTCAAATAAGAGGTATTTTAGAGTAGAACACGAATTTGATATATATTTTCAAAGCCATGTCACTGAGTGGCTTGGCTTTGACAGGATTTGCGCCTTCTAGAGGCTCAAGAAGTAAAGATCCAAGATCGGTTTATATGGCAGCTATACCAGGTTATTAACCGATGTAAACCATACTTAGCACAGTTGTTGGAAGTAATATCAAAACACTACGTGTGAAATTTCAGTCAAATCGGATGAGAATTGCGCCCTCTAGAGGCTTAAGAAGTCAAGACCCAAGATCGGTTTATACGGCATCTATATCAGGTTATAGACCGATTCGAACCAAACTTAAAACAGATGTTGGAAGTGATATCAAAACACTTTGTACAAAATTTCAGTCAAATCGGACGAGAACTGCGCCCTCTAGAGGCTCAAGAAGTCAAGGCCCAAGATCGGTTTATATGGCAGCTATATCAAAACATGGACCGATTTGAACCATACTTAGAACAGTTGTTGGAAGTGATATCAAAACACCATGTGCAAATTTTCAGTCAAATCGGACGAGAACTGCGCCCTCTAGAGGCTCAAGAAGTCAAGACCCAAGATCGGTTTATATGGCAGCTATATCAAAACATGGACCGATTTGGCCCATTTACAATCCCAACCGAACTACACTAATAAGAAGTATTTGTGTTAAATTTCAATCGGCTAGCTCTACTCCTTCAAAAGTTTCGACAGACAGACGGACGGACAGACGGATGGACAGACGGACGGACAGACGGATGGACAGACGGATGGACAGACGGACGGATGGACAGACGGACGGGTGGACAGCCGGACGGCCGTGGCTAGATCGACATAAAATGTCACAACGATTAAGAATATATATACCTTATATGGTCTTAAACGCATATTTCGAGGTGTTACAAACAGAATGACGAAATTAGTATACCCCCATTTTATGGTGGAGGGTATAAAAATCAAAGAAAAATGGCAAATTTTCTGCTTAGCAGCTGAAAATTATAATTTTTATCCTTTTGATAAGACAAGCCACGAGCCTTTTCAATTCTTCCTACTTTCAATTTCAATGCTTCTCTCTCTCCTTTCCCTTTCAATAAGTTCATGACACACAGACGTTATAGACTGTAAGTGAGTAGGAGTGACAGGACATGCCATAAAGGATATTGGATAATTAAGATGTATTGTCCTCTCTATTTCTTGGTCTCATTAATCTTTTGTGGCATCTTAATCGATTGTTTGTTAAAGGAAACCCCCTCCCCTTCCCCCTCTCAACACAAATCTCTTTTGTGTAATGTTGCCATATAACCGACTAGACATTTAAGGCTATCATTTTAGGTATTAAGGATAAGCAAAAAAAATGAGTGGAAAGTGACATTTAAAACAATGGTGAAAAAAGTTTTGTGTCAGCAAACAGGAGAATATATAAGGAAAAAGGCAAATAAGTAAAGAAAATTTCGGGCACAAACAATTTTTTTGGTAAGCCTTCATTTTTTGTGTTAGCTAATCCTAGGCAAGAAAAGGAAGCAGTTTAAAAGGCATTTTTAATTCATTAGGAAAAAATTGATAAAGCAAGAAGTCCGTATTCACAATAGGCGATTTTATTTGCCAAAATTCTAATTAGTAGACTGAGACATGGTTTACCTCTCCATATATCTTATCTCTCTTTCACTCTCCCTGCTACAAACCGAGAATTACAGTTAGTATTATTACCCAGTGAGATTCTGTACTCAGTGTACAGAAAGGCAGATCATTAATGTCGCAACAACAACAATGCAAATAAAGCATTACATAGCAAGCCTTGTAATGAAAGTAAATGCAAAACTTCCATACAGTATGAAATCATAGCAGGTTGCATTAGTGGTGTAAAATTTTGTGTGAATATTGGTCGAAAATGATCGATTACCAACAAAGACCGGAATTCCCTCACTTTCTCACTTACATATGTAAATTTTTGTCGTGGTAGCCACGGGTGTCAATTAGTTCAAAAAACAATCGCTAGATGGACTTAAGAATGCATGGATTACGAGTTGATTACAATTCATATATGTTAGAGAGAGAGAGAAAGAGAGAGAGAGAGAGAGAGAGAGAGACAGGCAGACAGAGAGGAAGAGAGGGTGAGACAAAGAGGAAGAGAGAGGGTGAGACAGAGCGGCAGAGAGAGGGTGAGACAGAGAGGGAGGAAGAGAGTATGGTTACACACAATATCAACATGGGAGCGAATTATTTAAGACCACTACAATGGTGGGTGCTATATAAGCATATGTGAATACTGTGTTAGGCCTCGCATAGTTGTGCTGTTTTATCAAAGGAAAGTTAATGAATTTAAGCCAATGCTGTAGTGCATTAGTACATGGCCACATGATTAACCATTAAGGATTCGTAGGATCTTAGATTTTTACACTGATCAAGAATATACATATTGGGTTGCCCAAAAAGTAATTGCGGATTTTTTAAAAGAAAGTAAATGCATTTTTAATAAAACTTTTTTTATTAAACTTTTTTTCTAAAGCAAGCTAAAAGTAACAGCTTATAACTGACAGAAGAAAGAATGCAATTACAGAGTCACAAGCTGTGAAAAAATTTGTCAACGCCGACTATATGAAAAATCCGCAATTACTTTTTGGGCAACCCAATACTTTGTTTTTGTTTTTTTAAAGTCATTAACTCTTCTTTGACAGAACAGCCCAACCATGTGAGGTCTAACACAGCAATTTATAAAAAAAATCGCTACATGGACTTAAGAATGCATGGATTACTTGGCAAGGTGATTACAATACATATATGTTAGAGAGAGAGGGAGAGAGAGAGTGAGAGACAGAGAGGGTGAGAAGGAGAGAGGGAGTATGGTTACACACAATATTAACATGCGAGCGTATTATTTACGATCACAATAATGGTGGGTGCTATATAAGCATATGTGAGTTCTGTGTTAGACCTCACATAGTTGGGCTGTTCTGTCAAAGAAGAGTTAATGACTTTAAGCCATGTCCTCAAGGGTAAAATTGGTGTGTGCTTGTGCAAGGCTTGTGAAGAGGTGGAAGTGGCGGTCGATGGCTATATTGGGGAGTTAGAAAGTTCTTACAATAAACATGATATAGAAGCTATTGCAAAAAGTGTATCAAGCAGAAGCCACATTATGTTGAGTCGGCTAATTTTGGGACGGCCCTCGTATATACATATTGGGTTGCCCAAAAAGTAATTGCGATTTTTTTAAAAGAAAGTAAATGCATTTTTAATAAAACTTAGAATGAACTTTAATCAAATATACTTTTTTTACACTTTTTTTCTAAAGCAAGCTAAAAGTAACAGCTGATAACTGGCAGAAGAAAGAATGCAATTACAGAGTCACAAGCTGTGGAAAAATTTGTCAACGCCGACTATATGAAAAATCCGCAATTACTTTTTGGGCAACCCAATATATAGAAGCTGTATCTGAAAATAAAATATCCCAAAATTTGTTTGTCATGCAGTCTTGTGACCTACAATGTCACGTAAAAACCTCCCTCCAAAGAGGTGTCAAACTGCGCCACGTCGTTCGGACTAGGCTATAAAAAGGAGGCCCCTTGTCATTGAGCTAGAACTTGAATCGAAATGCACTCATCGATATATAACAAGTTTGCCCCTTTTCCTAAGTGGAATGTTCATGGGCAAAATTTGCATTTTAGTCTTGAAAATGGCAACCCCCATTGCACATACACTGATTAAGTCGATTTTTCAAATTCGTGTCCACTCATAGGGGCTTATCAACCAGAAATGAGCCTCATCGCTGAACAAAATTTGTCAAAATTTGAACACATTTCGAACCGAACACTGATTTTGGTAATAAAATTCAATGATTTGCAAGCGTTGCTCGTTAGTAAGTCTATTCATGATGAAATGTCAAAGCATACTGAGCATCTTTCTCTTTGACACCATGTCTGAAATCCCACGTGATCTGTCAAATACTAATGCATGAAAATCCTAACCTCCAAAAAATCACCCTTTAAATCGGTGTGTGGTCCATGATCCATGATTCTTGGTCGTCTCGACGTTCTGAGTCGATCTAACCATGTCCGTCCGTCCGTCGAAAACACGATAGGGGTCGAACGTGTAGAGCTAACCGTTTTAAATTGTCCACAATGACGTAATATTGATGTAGGTCTTTGAGGATTACAAATGGGCCATATCGGTACAGATTAAGATATAGCTCCCATATAAACTGATCTCCAGATTTGAATTCATGAGCCCTTACCAGCCGCAATTTTTGTCCGCTTTGGCTGAAATTAAGCACGCGGTGTTCTGTTATGACATCCTACAACTGTGCCAAGTACGGTCTAAATCGATCTGTAACCTGATATATCTCCCATATAAACCGCTCTCCCGATTTGACTTCTTGAGCCCTTACAATGCGTATTTTTTGTCCGATTTGGCTGAAATTTTGCATATAGTGTTCTGTTATGACTTTCAGCAACTATGCCAAGTACGGTTTAAATCAGTCAATAACCTGATCCAGCTCCCATATAAACCGATCTCCCGATTTGACTTCTTGAACCCTTACAAGCCACAATTTTTGTCCGATTTGGCTGAAATTTTGCTTGCAGTGTTCTGTTATGATTTCGTACCAATGTGTTAAATACGATTCAAATCAGTCAATAACCTGATGAAGCTCCCATGTAAACCGGTCTCCCGATTTGACTTCTTGAGCCCTTACAAGCCACAATTTTTGTCCGATTTGGCTGAAATTTTGCTTGCAGTGTTCTGTTATGATTTCGTACCAATGTGTTAAATGCGGTTCAAATCGGTCTTTGACCTGATATAGCTCCCATATAAACCGACCTCCCGATTTGACTTCTTGAGCCCTTACAAGCCGCGATTTTTGTCCGATTTTGCTGAAATTTTGCACATAGGGTTTTCTTATGATTTATAATAATCGTGTCAGGTACGGTTTAAATTGGTCTATAACCTGATATAGATCCCATATAAACCGATCTCCCGATTTAACTTCTTGAGTCCTTACCAGCCGCAACTTGTGTCCGATTTGGCTGAAATTTTGCATGCGGTGTCCTGTTACGACTTCCAACAACTGTGTCAAATACGGTTCAAATCAGTCAATAACCTGATGTAGCTCCCATGTAAACCGGTCTCTCGATCATCCTTGTTCGGATTTTAGAAGCTTTATTTTATGCTGGTTTGACAGAAGTTTGGTATGTAGAATAAAATTATCTCCTTCAACTAAATTTATTTTTAGCTGAATCCATGGTGGTGGGTTCCCAAGATTTGGCCCGGTCGAACTAAGCACGCTTTTACTTGTTATTATTTCCATGCAGTTTTGTGTTTTTGAAGATATTGAAGATACTCCATCCATTTTTCAAACCAATAAATTTCACTCTGTAGTATATTCCTAGTTCTAAATTTTTGAAACCACGCACTCTCATCAAAACATCATGAAGAAAAATAAGTCAACATATTGCCGTTGCCGTTGTTTATACGTCAAGCCCCCCATTGCAACTGAAATGAAAAGTCGTTTGTCTCACATTTTAACACCTTATGTTAGCCCCACTTCTGTTATTGTATCCAACATCCATGCAGATCTATCCCCAACACCTTCAACGTTTATCTCCCCAAACAAACAGAGTGGAAGACACATTCAACGATTGCATTTCATATCATTGTGCAAATTGAGTAAGGCAACATTTCTTTAACATTCATACACATAAATGAGAGGGTATCTATGTTAAGAGACATAACATTGCTAATGTTGCTGTTAAACATAATGAGAGACTTAAAAGCCGGTATTTGTTTACATATGAGGGAACTCTGTTAACGATGAGGTGAATTTCTACTAAGAACATAGGCGCTGTTAGGGGTTTCAGCCTGGGCCTTGTATAACACTTTAGGATATTTGGAATATCTTAAGGAAGTAGCATGAAGGACTTAAATTAATAATCAGCGGTAGAATTAAGGCAATAGTCCGCATTATAGAGTCAAAGAAACAGAAATGTGTGGATAGGGAAAACCCTAAAAACATGGCCAGCGGGAACTGGTGTTTCAACATACGATATAATATTCAAAAGGAAGGCACAGGAGACAAGTAAGGTTTTTAAAGGAAAAGTACAGAGAGATGCAGTCCAGTAATTTGGTTATTATGCCATCCCATTATGTCATTGGACATGCAAATATAAATTTGTCCATGAACATTCCATTAAGGAACTGGGGCAAACTTCTCACATCTCATTGAGTGCTGTCCGATTCAAGTTTAAGCTCAATGATAAGGGACCTATCTCTTATAGACGAGTCCGAACGGTGTGTTGCAGACCGATACCTCTTTGGGCAGAAGTTTTTACATGACATTGTACCCCACAAATGGCGCTATCATAAGGAGGGGATAACCACCGCTGAACATTTATTTTCTAATGTTGATGATGAATATTCGCCAGGATTCGAACCCAGGCGTTCAGGAATAAAAAAAAAAATCAGCAATAAAAATCTCCGGAGTCAATTTGGTATGGTTGATTATTCCCGAACTAGCTAAGGAGGGGTAAATTGGATCTTGACCCTCGGATACCTAGCATATCATAGCATATAAAATTATTCCTCCATGCCATTACTAGGTTAGGTTGAAAAGAGGATGCAGACATTAATACGCCCCATGCCACTATGCACATACACATAAGCCAGAAATTCCGTGCTACTTACAAAATCCTTAATTGCTTTCAATACCACACCCCTAAGTTGGTTCATGTCTGATATTGTATCTCCACCTAAGTACCGGAATTTGTTGGACACGAAAGCCGGGCAATGACAAAATAAATGCTCCAACGTCTCATCATCTTCCCCGCATGCCCTACACATGCTATGACTTGCCGCACAGATTTTACATAAGTGAGCTCGTAGTCCCATGTGTCCCGTTATGATACCAATAGCCATACTGACCTCCTTCTTGCATCCTTTCAGTAATACCCTCGTCTTCTCACGATCTGAATCACGCCATAGGATTTTCGCCGTCCTACCGACCGTTTCGGTGTTCCACAATGTTGCATACGCATTCGTCGAGCACTCCCTTAACCCGGACGGCATCGAGCCGAAAGGCTTCGGGTCAACCAAGTTTATTGACGGCAGTCCTCTGGCCTTCATCGCCAAATCATCACCCCTTACTCCGTTATGACCCAAACAATGCGGATTTTGCCATCCTCAGAGAAAACTTTAAACACTCGACTTCAAGGTTCATCTCAGGTATCCGATCGGAAACCATCCGATTGTTGCCAAACTCAAACATTAGCCCCTTCCAACGACGAGAGGCACATTTACCTCACCCATCGCCTACGACAGATTTTTTACTAAGGAGATCATATAGAATATCCGCCAAACTGTCAGTAAAAAGATGGCTATGCCATCACTGCTGATGAAAATATATTAGACTACTTAAACTATCTTAAACTGTCTTAAACTTCTTTATAAATTCTGTTGTTGTTCTCTGGCCATCCAAATGCTGTAGGACCTCATAGAGTTAATCAAAAGTTCAACAAAATACCTTCACTCTCTCAAATTGCAACCTCCCTCTGTTAAATCATAACAATCATCGTAGAAAATGTTAATCCTTAACATTTCTCTTAACATTTATGTTAATCCTTAACATTTCTGTTAATTCTTAACATTTATGTTAATTCTTAACATTTATGTTAATTCCTAACATTTATGTTAATTCTTAACATTTTCTCCCTTTTTTAACATTAAGGGAGAGTCAGCATTAAAAGACCTGCGTGGTTGTTTATTTTTAAAAAATTTCAAATAAAAACCCGAATTAAATGTAGTGACATTTTCACAGAGTTTCCTTTTTGTCAGCCTTTTTGTGTGCAGTTTTTCATTGTCAACATATTTTAACTGTCGGCAAACACGTTTGCCAACAGCAACTGATGTTAGTCAACGATTATGGTGGTATTCTGTAGGAGCTATGCTTGTTTATTGTGGCATTTGAATTTTTTTCATGTCCAAGGGTTGTTGTCCTGTCACTTTTTGTTAGACTTTTATTTTGGAAAGGCTTTAATTCCCCGGTTTTTTTGATGGTTAAGTTTTGGGCACACTAATGGTGGAACTTTGTCTGCCGGAGTAGTTGCAATGGTGTTTGTTTGCCTTTTTATGTATGAGTGTACATTTAGTGTGCCCCTATTGTCCTACCGCATTTTGATAGGTATTGTGGTCTTAGTTTTCTCGCTTTGGCTTTTGTAGCTGCTATTACAAAAGCCATTCTTTTGCTGCTAGGTTTTCATTTTGTTTGTTCTTATAAGACATAACTTCATAGGGAAATGGTTCTGAGAATGTTCATGATAACACGCATTTACTCTCATAAAATAACATTGTGTGTGTTGCTCATTGGATAGTATGGCTGTAAGACCGGTGTTTGTGGCTCTCTAGGGTGTCTACGATATAGTGGGTGAGGCTTGAGAGTGTTTGTGTATCTCAAAAATTGAAATCTGTCCCTCTGCTACACATGCTTATCTGGCTAGAGAATTTCATTAGCAAAACAAAGCCAACAACCGGCATTTTCGTTTGAAATCACCATGTTATCACATACTTGTTAACAAAACTTTTATAGAAAAACTTTTTCGTAAAATTTTTGTGAATTTTCTGAATTTTTCAAATGTAACGAAAGTGCCTAACTAAAAGTTTTCCATAAAAATATAATTTCGACAAATTTTTTCATAGGAATACAATTTTGACAAAATTTTCTATAGAAAAAATTGCATAAAATTTTTCATAGAAAAAGTTTCACAAAATTTTCTATAGAAAACATTCTACAAAATTTTCTTTTGGACAAAATTTACAAAATGTTCCACGGAAAAAATTTTTCAGAATTTTCAATAGAAAAATTTTTTTTAAATTGTCTATAGAAACAATTTTCAATACGACCAATTTTTTTAAAAAATTATCTTTAGAAATAAAAACTGTCTAACGATGGAAGCCATCAATTCAACTTCCAAGGGATGCACATAATCATATGCACCATGTAGTGGTGTAATTGTCGCAGAAAAAAGTCTGTCATTACACGAAAACACATGCATTGGGAAAAAGTACAGCTAATAGACAGGGTTGCCGAGCGTGGTTAATGTGGTAATTGTATCATAGAGGCGTTTATGTAATAAATACCATACAAATGCAACAATGTATTGCTCTTGAAGGCATCACACCTAATATGGTGCAAAAGTCTTCTGACCAAAGATGAAACGCGTTCCATAGTGGTTAGGTTGAAAAGAGGGTGCAGATATTAATCCTCCCTATGCCACTATATCTAAGCCTGTAATCGGATTGTTGTGCGCTCTAAAAACTATAAAGTAACCTCTAAAGGCCGGTACTGTATCGTCCACACTTGCGGTGTGGACGATTCCTCCTTAGATGCTTCACTAGCTGCTGCTGTCGAAGTACTTTTTGAGTCCAGTCTAACCGGATGACCCACCTACACAGGGTTTGTCGGGTCACGTTTCGATATCATCCCCTCCTGTCTCGTTTGTGGCAGAGGGATTTTCAGTCTCTTGCAATCCGCCAGACTTTAGCGATGCGGTCGATAGTTCCTCAGGCAAGTGTGTTCAGCAATAACTGCTGAGTCGTTTCCTGATTTCCAAACACCACCGCTTCTATAGACTTTCAGTTTTAACGCGAGACAGCCGGAGTTGAGTACGAATACTGCATGGCTCCGGTCACCATCAGCCTCATCCTCATCATTTTATCACAATAAAAATTGGTAAAATTTTGTCATCATTTTAGTTAATTAAAAAATTTTGCCAATTTTAATTATGGTAGAAAATATGGTCAAAATTTTCATTACAATAAAAAATTTTCTAAAAAATCTATGGAAAATTTTGTCAACATGTGACTTTTGTAGAAAATGTTCTCAAATTTTATTTCTTTAGATAATTTTTTAACAATAATTGTTTTTTAGAGAATTATATTCTCCAAATCACATTTTTAAGAATTTTTTTTTTTCAAAATTTTGAATAAAATTTTTAAATATATTTTTTAGGCATAAAAATTTTAACAAAATTTTTTGGTGATAAGATTTTATTGCCATGCAAATGTTTCTTTCAAAGAATTTCATAAAAGAAATCAACGTCACATAAATGTCCCTTTTAGGAATCCATTGCTCTTTCATATCCAAGCTAAGGCTTCAAAATGTTTTTCTGCTAAAATGTTAGTTTATCACACACACACACACCCCTTGAAGCCAAAGACAAATGGTTTGCTGCTAAAGAAACACTTAAAGTGTCAACATTTACTTTCACCTTGTCATTTGCTGGTACTAGCCATATCCTATTTAGACAGCAAATGGAACAATCAAAATGTGTGTATGGGTGTGTGTGTGTTCTGTGAGTTTTACTTTAATCTGTGTCACTTATCATTGCATTTTGGATTCTTTGCTATGCTCTGCTTTGCTTCTCTTTTCCCCTCCACCTCCCTTGACATTCCATTTTATTCATCTTAGTGTCTTGCATTAGACATGCTTTAAAGTGTCATCATGTCCAAGGGACATATATTTCAATGGATTTTTGTTGCACCAACTCTTACGCACACACACACACACACACACACAAATACTTTTGGGATTTGTATGAGAGCAGACAATGACAATCACATCATTTGCTAGGGCAGAACAAACACAGACAAATTTTGTCAAAGTCTTTGTTTTGTTTTTGGGGTTTTGAGCTTTGATGAAGCTTTTTTATTAGGATTTAATTCTTTTATGCTGTCGTAGGTTTCAGGTGCCTTATTTCTTAAGGAAATTTTTGTCAAAATATATGTCTATGCAAAACTAAAATTTGATTAACTGAAAACGGAAAACATTGTCCAACTTTACTTTAAAAGAGAATTTTTAAACATTTTTGTAATTTTTTGGAAATCGAGTTTTTTTAGAATTTCGTTTCTACATACAAATTGCTCAACATTTTATTTCCTTAAAACATTTTGTCAAAATTTTATTTCTCAAATAAAATTTAAAATTTAGTTTTAAGAATATTTTGTCATTTTTTATTGAAAATTTGTTCAAAATTTTATTGCTATGGAAAATTTTTATAAAAATTGTGAAAAATGTTGTGAAGAATCTTTTTAGGGAAAACTAGCCGGCGCACTCCACTGCGCCTTTTTTAACTCTCTAATATCTTTTAAGGATGGGGACACTACGCCCTGTATTTTATTTCTCAAAAAAAATTTAGTTTTAAGAATATTTTGTCATTTTTTATTGAAAATTTTTTCAAAATTTTATTGCTATGGAAAATTTTTAAAAAAATTGTGAAAAATGTTGTGAAAAATCTTTTTAGGGAAAACTAGCCGGCCCAGGATGGGGACACTACGCCCTGTATGTGGATATCGAATTCGTGCCACTGTAGCCAATGTCTGCATATGACGCTGAACGCCTGCGTACGTACACTGGTGAGAACATCGGAAAAAATTGTAAAACGATGGTTATCCCCTCTTAATGCTGGCGATGCCATGCATGGTCATGTAAAAAATTCTCCCCAAAGAGGTGTCGCATTGTAGTCGTCGTTCGGACTCGGCTATATTTGGAACAAAGACTAGTGTAATGACATTCAACATCCATGGCTAGTATGATCCGAATCGGTCTATAAACAGATATAGCCCCCATATAAACCGATCCCCGGATTTGACTTCTTGAGCCCCTACAAGCCCCAATTTTCCTCCGATTTGGCTGAAATTTTGGAACAAAGACTTGTGTAATGGCTTTCAACATCCATGGCTAGTATGATCTGAATCGGTCTATAAACTGGTATAGGCCACATATAAATCGCTCTCCCAATTTGACTTCTTGAGCCCCTACAAGCCTCAATTTTCCTCCGATTTGGCTGAAATTTTGGAACAAAGACTTGTGTAATGACATTCAACATCCATGGCTAGTATGATCTGAATCGGTCTATAAACTGGTATAGGCCACATATAAATCGGTCTCCCAATTTGACTTCTTGAGCCCTTAGTAGCCTTAATTTTTAAACGATTTGGCTGAAATTTGGAACAAAGACTAGTGTAATGACATTCAACATCTATGGCTAGTATGATCCGAATCGGTCTATGAACAGATATAGCGCCCATATACACCAATCCCCGAATTTGACTTCTTGAACCCTTAGAAGCCTGAAATTGCATACGGTTTAGCTGAAATTTGGAACAAAGACTTGAGTTATGACTTCCAACATCCATGCCAAGTATGATCCGAATTGATCTAAAAACAGATACAGCTCCCATATAAACTGATTCCCGGATTTGACTTCTTCAGCCCTTAGAAGCCTAAATTATCGTCTGATTTGGCTAAAATTTGCCCCAAAAACCTTTCTTATGACGTACAACATCATTGCCAAGTTTGAACCGAATCGAGCAAAATGATGATATGGACCTGCCTAAGTACCGATATGTCAATATGACTTCTCTTGGGTACCCAAGATTCGGCCCAACCGAACTTAACGCCTTTTTACTTGATTTTCTATTTAATTGTCTCAAAAGCTGTTTTGCATTTTACCCTATACTCACTGCAAAAACTGTCCTTCTTTTACTTCTTCATCTCTCAAAAATGTCAACATTAGTGTTTTTTCGCTACAATTTCTCTGCAACGTCTCATATGTGCTGAGCTAAATTAACGTCACACAACGGTAATTGCATTTTCAAAGTTTTTTCTTTCCCCTTTTGGAGGCAACTTAAAAGCTTTTGTCAAAGCATAAATTAAGCTACATCAACTCACACAAAGATACAGAACTTTAACACAACAAATATGATTACAAGGAGAGAGGAGAAAGAGAAAAAAGAGAACAAACGGTAGATATTTGCAGCCGGTTGTCAGTTTGTAAATGCTTGAAGTCCAAAGAAGGTTACTGTGCCCCCCTAGCCAACAATGAATGAAAATATGAAGAGAGAGTGTGAAAGTGTGCGTGAATGGCGAACAGCGTGCCGTTGTGAATCTGTGAGTAATTGTAGGGTTGCCATCTCATCGATATGAAAAACGAAGAATGAATGAAATGGTGAATTAAAAATTTCAACAAAATGGAAACAATAAATGAAACGACTAAATGTATGGAAAGCTTATACTCCCAATAGGTTCTTTTATCTAACGGGAATATACCATAGTCTAATAATGTCTGATAACATAAAAGTTGGTTTTCAATGGGGCATAGTGTCGTATACGTTATAGTATATAAATAGGCAATCCTTAACAAGTATCCATCACCATGAACAATCATCATTTTGGATATTGAAAACGCGTTTTTATACCCTCCACCATAGGATGGGGGTATACTAATTTCGTCAGTCTGTTTGTAACACCTCGAAATATGCGTCTAAGACCCCATAAAATATATATATTCTTGATCGTGATGTCACTTTAAGTCGATCTAGCCATGTCCTCGCGTCTGTCCGTCCGTCCGTCCATCCTGTCTGTCGAAAGCACGCTAACTTTCGAAGGAGTAAAGCTAGCCGCTTGAAATTTTGCACAAATACTTTTTATTAGTGTAGGTCGGTTGGTATTGTAAATGGGCCAAATCGGTCCATGTTTTGATATAGCTGCCATATAAACCGATTTTGGGTCTTGACTTCTTGAGCCTCTAGAGGGCGCAATTCTCGTCCGATTTTATTGAAATTTGGCACGTAGTGTTTTGGTATCACTTTCAACAACTGTGTTTAGTATGGTGCAAATCGGATCATAAATTGATATAGCTGTCATATAAACCGATTTTGGGTCTTGACTTCTTGAGCCTCTAGAGGGCGCAATTCTCGTCCGATTTTATTGAAATTTTGCACGTGGTGTTTTGGTAGCACTTCCAACAACTGCGCTAAGTATGGTGCAAATCGGATCATAAACTGATATAGCTGTCATATAAACCGATCTTGGGTCTTGACTTCTTGAGCCTCTAGAGGGCGCAATTCTTGTCCGATTTTATTGAAATTTTGCACATATTGTTTTGGTATCACTTCAAACAACTACGCATAGTATGGTTTAAATCGGTCCATGTTTTCATGTATTTGCCATATAAACCGATTTTGGCTCTTGACTTCTTGAGCCTCTAGAGGGTGCAATTCTCATCCGATTTTATTGAAACTTTGCACGTAGTGTTTTGGTGACACTTCCAATAACTACGCTAAGTATGGTTAAAATCGGTCCATGTTTTCATGTAGCTGCCATATAAACCGATCTTGGGTCTTGACTTCTGGAGCCTATAAAGGGCGCAATTCTCATCCCATTTGGCTGGAATTTTGCATGAGATGTTTTCTAATGACTTCCCATAACTGTGTTAAGTATGGCGTAAATCGGTTCAGAACCTAGTATAGCTGCCATATAAACCGATCTGGGATCTTGACTCCTTCTACCTCTAGAGGGCGCAATTCTCATCCGATTTGGCTGAAATTTTCGACAACGGCTTCTCTCATAACCTTTAACATACGCGTGTAATATAGTCTAAAACGATCAATAGCTTGGTACAGCTTCCATATAAACCTATCTCCCGATTTTGCTTCTTGACCCCCTACAAGGCGCAATACTTATCCGAATGAACTGAAATATTACCCAATGGCTTCTACAATGTTCAGCATTCACTTATGGTCCGAATCGGACTATAACTTTATATAGCTCTAATAGCATAACAGTTCATATTCAATATTCAATGTTTGTCTAAAAAGAGATAAAGCGCATAGAACTCGACAAATGCGATCAATGGTGGAGGGTATATAAGATTCGGCCCGGCCGAACTTAGCACGCTCTTTCTTGTTTGGTTTAAAGGCTGCATTTGCCCCTGTTCCTTAGTGGAATGTTCATGGGCAAAATTTGCAATTTGCAAGCTGCATTCATCTTTTAGTTTATAAGAATTTTCTAATTAGAGAAAATTGTACAGAAATTTTTTCCTACTCAAATATGGGCCAAGTCATTGGCAACTATGCTTCCAAACCTTTTACATTCAACTTGCCCATTGCCGAAAAATTTCTTTATGTTCTTGTTCATCAAACCATTTTGGCTTCGTTTTAACAATATTGCCTACACTTTCGTTTCCATTCAATTGGAGCATGCTGCTAACAATACAAACACCCTAGAGAGTGTCCATTGTTATTCAAACCAAACTGAGGGGGCAATATTGTTCAATTTAACTCGGCACTCATTGCATACCGTTAGGCGCAAATGGCTTTAAGTTTTTGCTCTTGTTTGAGGTGACCCTTTGGAAATTATGTTCTTTCTGGGTTTTTGGCTTTTATTTATGTTTTTCTTGCACTTTTGTTTTGGTTGCTGGTTTTTTATGTGCCAGGCATCTCTGCTAAAGCCAAAGGGCCAATATGGCCAAATGAGTTGCAGTAAAACGAGCAACCAAAATAAATGATATCATAAAATGTGTTAAATAGAGCGATTAGACAAGATTTTATGGGGTATTAAATAGGTTTTGTTTTTGTGTTGGACGTAGCCGATGAATGCAAGGGGACATTGAGGGAAATTTAAAAACAAATTTGCTGCATTTAAGTCAAGGAGGGTCATAGGTTTTGATGAATGGCTAGAATAAATGACATTTAAAATCTCAAATTTTATAATAATTTATGAAACTGAGGATGAGTTTCTTAGGAGCAATTAATTTTTAAGTAAATAAATCATATAAAGGTTTGGAGGGTGTTTTGTGGGTAGGCGGCTACCCAGTTACTTGACCCTGCAAATAGATATCAGATTCGAACTATACTCTCGGATAACTATTAGTTGAGACCCATATTGCCATGGCCAATACCAAAGTTCTGTTTGGGGGTGGGGTGAACCGCAGATACTTGACTCTGAAAAATAATGTCAGATTCGAACTATACTCTCCCATAACTTTTAGTTGAGTCCCATATTGCCATGGCCAGTACCAATGTTCTGTTTGGGGGTGGAGTGAACCGCAGATACTTGACTCTGAAAAATTACGTCAGATTCGAACTCTACTATCGAATAGCTTTTACTTGAGCCCCATTTTGCCCTGGTTAGTAAATAAGTTCTGCTTTCAGGGTGGGGTGAACCTCTAGAGATTTAGTGTATATCAATTTCGTGCTCTACTTCTAAATACCCATATGGCTATAATCGGTAAATACTCTATCTGGGGGTGTCTGGAAGGTGGACCATTGGGTCTAGACACTTGTGCCACAAAGTTGATATCAGCTACGTGCTCTACTCCCAAAGACCTTTGGGCCCCATTTTCCCAAAGTCGAAAAATATGTGCGGTTCGGGGGAGTAATAAGGGGGTGGGGCGGCCAGCCAGAGACTTGGCTCTGAAAAAAAAACCGGTTTCGTGCTCTACTCTAAAATAAATTTTTTTATAGTCTCATATTGGCATAGTCGGTAAAAACGCCTTACATAGGGGAGGGGATGTTTTGAGGTGGGGCCGCCCTCCAACACTTGGTTTCATATTTGGATATCAGTTTCGTTTTCTACTATGAAATACTTTTTATTAAAGTCCCATTTGGTGACCCATATGATAGGTCTGCATTTCCATTCGGCGGGCTTTTGGGATGGGATCGGCCCCCTTAGACACCCCACCCCAAGTTTTGATACCGAATTTTAGTTTTTGGTTACTTTAAGAGTGCAAACAGAATTTCATTAAAATTGCTTCAACTATCTCCGAGATCTGGCGTTTCTGGGTAAGGGGGAGGGTCCGCCCCAAACCTCCCCCCTTTAGATACCAAAAAATGAAGTTCCCTATTTTCACCACGGGAAAGTTATGCGGCTCCAGTGTGGTCTCGTCAGCTCTATGACGCACGGTGGAATAATATTCAAATCTTTTAGAATGCCGCTCTTCGAACTGCGACGGGCTGTCTCATTAGTTAGGACGTGAACCACCTCCATCAGGAGACAACGATCCTTCCCCTGAGAAGACATAACTGCATGCTGTTCAAGCAATTCCTCCTGTTCCTGTCCATCCACCACATATTTACCGCCCAGAAGCCTCTAGAGCCAAAGGTTTAGTTCTACAATAGAGAACCTCTAGGTCAAGCGCCATATCAAGCGGATCTAGATAACATTCATGCAGATACGGTAGTAGATAAGGTGAATAGTTACCGGGTAAATGTGGTCCTTCAACAAAGACCGCCTCCCATTGCACCAGAATAAATTGAGGGTAGGCAATACCTCCTGAACTGTTATCACAGGGACCATCCAAATCATCAACTTGTGTATAGGCATCCACCGTTCAGAAGGCTCAAGGTGTAACTACATAATCTAGAGGCAGAGGTTTAGCTTTACAAGAAAGAACCCCTAGATCAAGAGGCATATCAAGCGGGTCGAG
Source organism: Stomoxys calcitrans (assembly GCF_963082655.1). Lineage (NCBI taxonomy): Eukaryota > Metazoa > Arthropoda > Insecta > Diptera > Muscidae > Stomoxys > Stomoxys calcitrans. The sequence continues at coordinate 14,613,449 of NC_081555.1, read as the reverse complement.
ACAACATTCATGCAGACACGGTAGCAGATGCGGTGAATGCGGTCCTTGGAGACCTACCGCCTCCCATTGCTCTAAATTATATTGAGGGTTAGCAATGCCTCATGGGCTGTTATCGGAGGGACCATCCAAATCATCAACTTGTTGATAGACATCCTCCGCCCACTTGATCTAGAGGTTCTCTCTAGATCAAGTGGGCGGCCCTAGAGAGAGGTTCTCTCTAGATCAAGTGGCTTATCATCCAGGTCTAGGCAACATTTATGCAGGCACGACAGCAGATGAGGTGAATAGCTACCGGGTGAATGTAGTCCTTGAAGAACCACTGCCTCCCATTGCATCTGCAGAAATTGACCTCCCGGCAAACCAGAGTAGTTCAGGCTCAATCTTTTAAGGCAAAGCAGACTGATGATGGATGCTTGGTTATCTTCGACATCGTGATCTCTCCAATGCATTAATCGTAAACACATTTTACCTAAAACTTTTTAAAAAAAGGAGGTTTATGTTGTCAGAGTTTTAGTTTTATAAGAATTTTTCTCAAATGTTTGCGATTTTTATACCCTCCACCATAAGATGGGGGGTATACTAATTTCGTCATTCTGTTTGTAACTACTCGAAATATTCTTCTGAGACTCCATAAAGTATATATATTTTTGATCGTCGTGACATTTTATGTCGATCTAGTCATGTCCGTCTGTCTGTTCGTCCGTCCGTCCGTCTGTCTGTCGAAAGCATGCTCACTTCCGAAGGAGTAAAGCAAGCCGCTTGAAATTTTGCCCAAATACTTCTTATTAGTGTAAGTCGGTTGGTATTCTAAATGGGCCATATCGGTCCATGTTTTGATATAGCTGCCATATAAACCGATCTTGGGTCTTGACTTCTTGAGCCTCTAGAGTGCGCAATTCTTATCCGATTGAAATGGAATTTCGCACGACGTGTTTTGTTATGACATCCTACAACTGTGCCAAGTATGGTTCAAATTGGTCCATAATCTGATATAGCTGCCATATAAACCGATCTTGGGTCTTGACTTCTTGAGCGTCTAGAGTGCGCAATTCTTATCCGATTGGAATGAAATTTTGCACGACGTGTTTTGTTATTATATCCAACAACTGTGCCAAGTATGGTTCAAATCGGTTCATAACCTGATATAGCTGCCATATAAACCGATCTTGGGTCTTGACTTCTTGAGCCTCTAGAGTGCGCAATTCTTATCCGATTGAAATGGAATTTCGCACGACGTGCTTTGTTATGATACCCAACAACTGTGCCAAGTATGGTTTAAATCGGTTCATAACCTCATATAGCTGCCATATACACCGATCTTGACTTCTTGATCCTCCAGAGTGCGCAATTCTTATCCGATTGGGATGAAATTTTGCACGACGTGTTTTGTTATAACATCCAACAACTGTGCCAAGTATGGTTCAAATCGGTCCATAATCTGATATAGCTGCCATATAAACCGATCTTGGGTCTTGACTTCTTGAGCCTCTAGAGGGCGCAATTCTTATCCAATTTGAATGAATTTTGGAACGTAGTATTTTGTTATGATGTCCAACAACTGTGCCAAGTATGGTTCAAATCGGTCCATAATCTGATATAGCTGCCATATAAACCGATCTTGGGTCTTGACTTCTTGAGCCTCTAGAGTGCGCAATTCTTATCCGATTGGAATGAAATTTTGCACGACGTGTTTTGTTATTATATCCAACAACTGTGCCAAATATGGTTCAAATCGGTTCATAACCTGATATAGCTGCCATATAAACCGATCTGGGATCTTGACTTCTTGAGCCTCTAGATGTCGCAATTATTATCCGATTTGCCTGAAATTTTGTACGACGGATTCTCTCATGACCATAACATACGTGTTTATTATGGTCTGAATCGGTATATAGCCCGATACAGCTCCCATATAAATCGATCTCTCTATTTTACTTCTTGAGCCCACAAAGCGCGCAATTCTTATTCGAATTGGCTGTCATTTTACACAGGTCTCCAACATATAATTTTATTGTGGTCCAAACCGGACCATATCTTGATATCGCTCTAATAGCAGAGCAAATCTTTTCTTATATCCTTTTTTGCCTAAGAAGAGATGCCGAGAAAAGAACTAGACAAATGCGATCCATGGTGGAGAGTATATAAGATTCGGCCCGGCCGAACTTAGCACGCTTTTACTTGTTTTTATTTTTTATAGAAAAAATTGGGTCCATCTGTAAAAGTGTTTATGGATGAAAATCAAACGCCCCCTTTCTGCCACACCGGTAGGGTTGGTATACCTACTTGCAGTCCCTTATCTACCACATCCATTCCTATCTGGAAGACTATCTGAGAGACCGCCTTGATACTATGGTGTGTGTCTCACTGGTGACCCACGAATTAATCCAAGCAACGGCAATCTAAGAAGAGTTCTTTCCGCTGTTTTTCTTATGAATAAGTCCATAGGTTGACTTTCCAACCCTACCTCTAAAGACCCAGTCGCAATGTTCCATAGCCCCCACAAATCTTAAGGCGACCTGGTCACTCTATTAAGGCTACGAATCTGTGACATTAAATCCGTCACCGGCCACAAAGCATGGCAGCCATAGGCTAGGACTGGCCACACCAACGCCGAGAACAACCAGTGCATAAGCATGGGCTTTCCCACGAGCTTTTGACACGAATAAAATGCCTCGAAAGCCTTTCTAATCCTTCACTCCATGTTCAGTCTTCAAACCAATCTCAAGAAGTCAAATCGGTTGATCGGTTTATATGGAAGCTATATCAATTTTTTGACCGATTTAGGTCTTTACTCGGCACAGAACACTATGTGCAATATTTCAACCAAATCGGATAAAAATTGCAGGTTACAGGGGCTCAAGAAGTCAAATCGGGAGATCGGTTTATATGGGAGCTACATCCAAATCTGAACCGATATGGACCATTTGCAGTCCCCAATGACCTACATCAGTATTAAGTATCTGTGCAAAATTTCATTCGGCTAGCTTTACGCTTTCGATTGCTATTGTGATTTTGACAGACGGACGGACGGACATGGCTAGTTCGACTCAGGGGTCCTAGATCAATATTCCTAGGTATTGGGTCCTAGATCAATATTTCTAGGTATTATGAATGGAATGACTAGATTAGTATACCCCATCCTATGGTGGTGGGTATGAAAATATTTTTTTTTTTTTTCAATTTTCAATTTCCTTTTAAAAGGTCTCCATCAAATCATAAGCCCTCATATTTCGCTTTTTTTTAATATTAAAAATTTATTTATTTTTCTCTTAAAACAAAAACTCTGTATAAAATTTAACATTAACTAATTTTTCTATTTATTCTTCTTCGATTTATTCACAGTTTTTGCTGTTGCCTTCTTGCCGCCTCTGCAACACAGACATCTGCACAAGCCCACCAATAAACCAAAAACTCCAAAAGTAACCGCCATAAGAAAAGCAATCACATCCAGCGAATGCAATTGCCACCAGGTCATGTGAACAGCAGGAGATTGCATGTGATAGGCACCCTTATGCCTAATCACATAATCCACCCAGAAGCGCACCATTTGCCGCGGAGTCATGGGTCTATCACGATACAATTTGGAGAAACGTTGAACATTTTCCCTATACTGGGGATTGTTCAGCACCTCCAAGATGGTGTTGCGAAAATCTACCTCAGTTAGTTGGGTATATTGCAAGGCCAAGCC